>NC_050184.1:23495401-23500401 GCF_008315115.2 Sander lucioperca | reverse complement strand
ACAACCTAATTGGAATTAAAACAACCACTGCAACGATAGAACAGAATAGGAAAATCAAATGTGGACTATTAAATATTAGATCTCTGTCATCGAAAGCATTATTGGTAAACGAATTGATATCAGATAACCACATTGATTTATTCTGCCTCACCGAAACCTGGCTGGGCCATGACGAATATGTTAGTTTAAACGAAGCCACTCCTCCCAGTCATAATAATACCCAAATTCCACGAGGCTCAGGCCGAGGAGGGGGAGTTGCAGCCATATTTGACTCGAGCCTGTTAATTAATCCTAAACCTAAACTAAATTATAACTCGTTTGAAAGCCTTGTTCTTAATCTTCAACACCCAACATGGAAAACAGTACAGCCAATTATATTCGTTGTTGTTTACCGAGCACCAGGTCCATATTCTGAGTTTTTATCTGAATTCTCAGAGTTTTTATCATGCGTAGTCCTTCAATCAGACAAAGTACTTATTGTAGGTGATTTTAATATCCATGTGGACGTTGACAGCAATAGCCTTAGTACTGCTTTCAACTCACTGTTAGATTCTATTGGTTTCAGTCAGAGTGTGCACGAGGCCACGCACTGTTTTAACCACACCCTCGACCTTGTGCTAGAATATGGCATCAAAATTGACGATTTAATAGTATTTCCGCAGAATCCTTTATTATCAGACCATTTTTTAATAACTTTCGAATTCCTACTACCAGACTATACGAAATTAAATAAAAGTTTCTACACTAGATGCTTATCTGACAGTGCTATAGCTAAATTTAAGGAAGATATTCCAACAGCACTTAACTCAATGTCATGCCTTAATATAACAGAGGACTGTTATGTTAACTCTAGTCCCTCCCAACTTGATAACTTTGTAGACGCTGCTACGGCCTGCCTACGGACTACTTTAGACTCTGTTGCTCCTCTCAAAAAGAAGATGATGAAGGAAAGGAAACTAGCACCTTGGTATAACTCCCAAACTCGTAAATTAAAGCAAATCTCGCGCAAACTTGAAAGTAAATGGCGTTCCACCAAACTGGAAGAATCTCGTGTGGATTGGCAAGACAGTCTAAAAAATTATAGGAGGGCCCTCAGAAATGCCAGATCAGACTACTACTCAACACTAATAGAAGAAAATAAGAACAACCCAAGGTTTCTTTTCAGCACTGTAGCCAGGCTGACAGATAGCCACAGCTCTGTTGAGCCATCTATTCCTATAGCTCTGAGCAGTGATGACTTCATGACCTTTTTTAATGATAAAATTATAACAATTAGAGAAAAAAATCATCACCTTCCGCCCACAGCTTCTAACGGCTCACCATTGGGCGCAGGAGGGCTGGAGAGAACGATAAGACCTGATACTTATTTAGACGGCTTTTATCCTTTAGACCTCCAACAATTAATGTTAAAGGTCTCTTCAGCTAAGCCATCTACCTGTCTCTTGGACCCCATCCCAACGAGGCTACTTAAAGAAGCACTACCCGTGGTCAATACCACATTACTAGATACGATCAATATGTCCTTATTAACGGGTCACGTACCGCAGTCTTTTACAGTAGCTGTGATAAAACCTATTCTGAAAAAACCCACCCTCGACCCTGAGGTCTTAGCCAACTATAGACCTATATCTAACCTCCCGTTTCTCTCCAAAATCCTTGAGAAGGTAGTCGCTAATCAATTGTGTGACTTTCTGCATAGAAATAGTCTATTTGAGGACTTTCAGTCAGGATTTAGAAAGCATCATAGCACAGAGACGGCACTGGTGAAAATCACTAACAACCTTCTAACTGCTGCTGACAAAGGACTTGTCTCCGTACTTGTCTTATTAGATCTTAGTGCTGCATTCGACACTATTGACCATACCATCCTCTTACAGAGACTGGAACATTTAGTTGGCATTAAAGGAATCGCACTAAACTGGTTTAAGTCCTATTTTTCTGAGCGATCCCAATTTGTTAATATTAACGATAAACCATCCAAATATGCTAAAGTTAGCCATGGCGTTCCTCAAGGCTCAGTGCTTGGACCAATTCTATTCTCCTTATATATGCTTCCTCTAGGCAATATTATTAGGAAACACTCAATTAACTTTCACTGTTACGCAGACGACACCCAATTATATCTGTCAATCAAGCCAGACGAAAGCGGTCAGTTAGCTAAACCTCAAGCGTGCATTAAAGATATAAAATCCTGGATGACCCACAATTTTCTGATGTTAAACTCAAACAAAACGGAAGTTATTGTGCTGGGACCCAAGCACCACCGAACTTCATTATCTAAAGATATAGCTACCCTAGATGGTATTGCCCTGGCCTCCAGCACTACTGTCAGAAATCTAGGAATCATTTTTGACCAGGATCTATCCTTTAACGCCCACTTAAAACAAACCTCAAGAACATCCTTTTTCCATCTTCGTAACATTGCCAAAATCAGGAACATCCTCTCGCAAAACGATGCTGAAAAACTAGTCCATGCATTCGTTACTTCCCGGCTGGACTACTGTAATTCTTTACTGTCAGGATGCTCAAATAAGTCCCTCAAGACCCTCCAGCTGGTCCAGAATGCTGCAGCGCGTGTTCTGACAAGAACTAACAAAAGAGATCATATTTCTCCTGTATTAGCTTCTCTGCATTGGATCCTGTAAAATCCAGGATTGAATTTAAAATCCTTCTCCTGACCTACAAAGCACTAAATGGTCAAGCACCATCATACATAGAAGAGCTCTTAGTACCTTATTGTCCCACTAGAGCACTGCGCTCCCAGAACTCAGAGTTACTTGTGGTTCCTAGAGTCTCTAAAAGTAGAATGGGAGCCAGAGCCTTCAGCTACCAGGCTCCTCTCCTGTGGAACCAGCTCCCAACTTGGGTTCGGGGGGCTGACACCGTCGCCACATTTAAGAATAAACTGAAAACCATCATCTTTGATAAAGCTTATAGTTAGGGAGTGAGGAGTTGCAGCATAGTAGAGTAGAGTAGAGGCAGGAAGTACAAGCCCGTTCCGGCAGGGGAGAGTACGAGCCCGGTCCAGGGCCCCTCTCTTTAGCCTGCCTCTCTTAGTTATGCTATTATAACTCTAGACTGCTGTGGGAAGCTCCTTCCAAGGACACAATGAGCCGCTCCCTCTTCTCTCTTTTCACTTGTCTCCTTTTGTGTGCATCTTAGTCCCAGAAATGCCTGTTACTAACCTAGCTCTGGGGAGTTTTCTCCCCGGAGTCCCTTTGCTTCTTCTTCACCCAGAACATCGCCTTGGAATTGGGTGGCACCTACACCGGGGTCCTGGGTGCAGCTGACGCTATGGACTTACTACACCCTGCTACGCTCTGCGATTCCCCGCAGTGTCCGACTGCGTCCTGCCGCGTCCAACCGCGTCCACCCAGGATGCTGTGCCACACTACACCCCGTAACGCCCTGCTGTGCCCTACTATGACATGAACTACTATGACTACCATTGTGATCACTGTTCCACTATCTTTATTATGACTATTATTGCCACCATTCACCACTCCCCCAACTGGTGCCGTCAGACACCGCCTACCAAGAGTCTGGGTCTGTCCCAGGTTTCTTCATAACAAAAAAGGGAGTTTTTCCTCGCCACTGTCGCTATAGCTACTGCTAATGCTTGCTCTTGAGGCAACCACTGTAATAGTTGGGGCTTCGTAAACTACAGAGTTTGGTCTAGACCTACTCTATCTGTAAAGTGTCTCGAGATAACTCTTGTTATGATTTGATACTATAAATAAAATTGAATTGAATTGAATTATTATATTATATATTATATATATCACACACATATATATATATATATATATATATATATATATATATATATATATATATATATATACACATATACATATATATATATATATATATATATATATATATATATATATATATATATACACACATATACATATATATATATATATATATATATATATATATATATACACATATACATATATATATATATATACACACATATACATATATATATATATATACACACATATACATATATATATATATATATATATATATATATATATACATATATATATATATATATATATATATACATATATATATATATATACACACATATACATATATACATATATATACATATATATATATATATATATATACACATATATATATATATATATATATATATATATATATATATATATATATATATATACACATATATATATATATATATATATACACATATACATATATACATATATATACATATATATATATATATATATATATATATATACACATATACATATATACATATATATATATACACATATACATATATACATATATATATATATATATATATATATATATATATATATATATATATATATATAATATTATATATATTCTTTGGTTGGGGGAGAGATCCTAAAGAGAAATGTTTTGGTGTTGAGAGAAAAGACTCACGTGCTGCTCTAATTTAAATGTATTAAGCTTAAGACATACTTTAGGTACTTAGTTTCTAAGTTATTATTGTAAACATAAAACGGTGTGCAGCTCTGTTATCTGAGCAATCAGCGGGACTCTGTTTCTCATCCTCCGTCTGAGCTCGGCTGCAGGAAACTAAAGAACTTCTGCTGAGGTGAAAAAAGATGAAACCAGACGGCAATATCTATTTCAGCTGGTTTTTATTGTCTTTAACAAATGTTTATAACAGTTTATAACTGCTCTCTGTCAGGGTTTATGTTAAGCATTTACCTTGAATTAAATTATCTGGAACAAACTGACTGCTTTTAAATCATCACTGAAGCCTTTCTGATGCTGCCTTTCCTTAAATAACTGTTCATTTCTTACACTCCACCTCCTGTATGATATACCTGTCTTATTCCACGTCTGTTTTCATATTTCTAACTGTTGGTAACTGCTCTTTAATGCGTTATGTAAAGCATTTTGAGTTGCCTGGTTGCTGACAGAGCACCAGCAGGTAAAGATAGTTTCCTGTTCAG
>NC_050184.1:23472901-23477901 GCF_008315115.2 Sander lucioperca | reverse complement strand
GGTCGGGTGCGCTGCCACATGGGTGGCAGTGAAGGTCAGGGGCCTCGACGGACCAGACCCGGGCAGCAGACGCTGGCTCTGGGGACGTGGAACGTCACCTCTCTGTGGGGGAAGGAGCCGGAACTTGTGCGGGAGGTGGAGCGCTACCAGTTGGATCTGGTGGGGCTTACCTCTACGCACAGTCTCGGTTCTGGAACCATACTCCTGGATAGGGGTTGGACTCTTTTCTTCTCCGGAGTTGCCCAGGGTGTGAGGCGCCGGGCGGGTGTGGGGATACTCACAAGCCCCCGGCTGAGCGCCGCTACGTTGGAGTTTACCCCGGTGGACGAGAGGGTCGCCTCCCTACGCCTGCGGGTTGTGGGGGGGAAAACTCTGACTGTTGTTTGTGCGTATGCACCGAACAAGAGCTCGGAGTATTCGGCCTTCTTGGAGACCTTGAATGGAGTCCTGTATGGGGCTCCAGTGGGGGACTCCATAGTTCTGCTGGGGGACTTCAACGCGCACGTGGGCAATGATGGAGACACATGGAGAGGTGTGATTGGGAGGAATGGCCTCCCTGATCTAAACCAGAGTGCTTGTTTGTTGTTGGACTTCTGTGCTAGTCATGGATTGTCTATAACGAACACCATGTTCGAACATAGGGATGCTCATAAGTGTACTTGGTACCAGAGCACCCTAGGCCAAAGGTCAATGATCGATTTTATAATCGTTTCATCTGATCTGAGGCCGTATGTTTTGGACACTCGGGTGAAGAGAGGGGCGGAGCTGTCAACTGATCACCATCTGGTGGTGAGTTGGGTCAGGGGGTGGGGGAAGACTCTGGACAGACCTGGTAAGCCCAAACGGGTAGTGCGGGTAAATTGGGAACGTCTGGAGGAGGCCCCTGTCCGACAGACTTTCAACTCACACCTCCGGCGGAGCTTTTCGTGCATCCCTGTGGAGGCTGGGGGCATTGAACCCGAGTGGACAATGTTCAAAGTTTCCATTGCTGAGGTGCGGCGGGGAGCTGTGGTCTTAGGGTCTTACGTGCCTCAAGGGGCGGTAACCCACGAACACCGTGGTGGACACCGGTGGTCAGGGAAGCCGTCCGACTGAAGAAGGAGTCTTTCCGGGATATGTTATCCCAGAGGACTCTGGAGGCAGTTGCAAGGACCCGAAAGGCTGCAGCCTCTGCCGTGAAAGAGGCAAAGCAGCGGGTGTGGGAGAGGTTCGGAGAAGACATGGAGAAGGACTTTCGGTCGGCACCAAGGTGCTTCTGGAAAACCGTTCGCCACCTCAGGAGGGGGAAGCGGGGAACCATCCAAGCTGTGTACAGTAAGGATGGGACGCTGTTGATCTCAATTGAGGAGGTAATAGGGCGGTGGAAGGAGCACTTTGAGGAACTCCTAAATCCGACTAATACGCCCTCTATGGTAGAGGCAGAGCTGGAGGATGATGGGGGATTGTCGTCAATTTCCCTGGTGGAAGCTGCTGAGGTAGTTAAACAACTCCACAGTGGCAAAGCCCCAGGGATTGATGAGATCCGTCCAGAAATGCTTAAAGCTCTGGGTGTGGAGGGCTTGTCTTGGTTGACACGCCTCTTCAACATTGCGTGGAAGTCGGGGACGGTGCCTAAGGAGTGGCAGACCGGGGTGGTGGTTCCCCTTTTCAAAAAGGGGGACCAGAGGGTGTGTGCCAATTACAGGGGTATCACACTTCTCAGCCTCCCCGGTAAAGTCTACTCCTGGAAAGGAGGGTTCGGTCGATAGTCGAACCTCAGGTTGAAGAGGAACAATGCGGATTCCGTCCTGGTCGTGGAACAACTGACCAGATCTTTACTCTCGCAAGGATCCTGGAGGGAGCCTGGGAGTATGCCCAACCGGTCTACATGTGCTTTGTGGATCTGGAGAAGGCGTATGACCGGGTCCCCCGGGAGATACTGTGGGAGGTGCTGCGGGAGTATGGGGTGAGGGGGTCCCTTCTCAGGGCCATCCAATCTCTGTACGACCAAAGCGAGAGCTGTGTCCGGGTTCTCGGCAGTAAGTCGGACTCGTTTCAGGTGAGGGTTGGCCTCCGCCAGGGCTGCGCTTTGTCACCAATCCTGTTTGTAGTATTTATGGACAGGATATCGAGGCGTAGTCGGGGTGGAGAGGGGTTGCAGTTTGGTGAGCTGGGGATCTCATCGCTACTTTTTGCGGATGATGTGGTCCTGATGGCATCGTCGGCCTGTGACCTTCAGCACTCACTGGATCGGTTCGCAGCCAAGTGTGAAGCGGCTGGGATGAGGATCAGCACCTCTAAATCGGAGGCCATGGTTCTCAGCAGGAAACCGATGGAGTGCCTTCTCCAGGTAGGGAATGAGTCTTTACCCCAAGTGAAGGAGTTCAAGTACCTTGGAGTATTGTTCGCGAGTGAGGGGACAATGGAGCGGGAGATTGGTCGGAGAATCCGCGTAGCGGGTATGGTATTACACTCAATTTATCGCACCGTTGTGACGAAAAGAGAGCTGAGCCACAAGGCAAAGCTCTCAATCTACCGGTCAGTTTTCGTTCCTACCCTCACCTATGGTAATGAAGGCTGGGTCATGACCGAAAGAACGAGATCCAGGGTACAAGCGGCCGAAATGGGTTTCCTCAGGAGGGTGGCTGGCATCTCCCTTAGAGATAAGGTGAGAAGCTCAGTCATCCGTGAGGTGCTCGGAGTAGAGCCGCTGCTCCTTCGCGTCGAAAGGAGCCAGTTGAGGTGGTTCGGGCATCTGGTAAGTGATGCCCGAACCACTCAGTGAGCACCAGCTGGGTCAGACAGACAGGTCAGAGAGAGAGAGACAGGCTCAGTGACCACCAGCTGGGTCAGACAGAGATACACTTCCTCCTCCACTGGGAAAAACTATCTTCACTAAGAGAATTACACCTTGGAAAAATAGCCAAAAAAAGTTAAGACCAGAAGAGAAGCTGGTAGTTCTCCTAGGAGAGGTGACAGCAGCTCCACTGACAGCTACATATGGATCTGCCTGCTACAGCCTGAGGGACTCACACCACTTAGGATCCCAAAATTACAGATTTGTGTTTGCCTATTATATAGTAATTATATTATACAAAACTGTAACTGTTGTGTAATGTAATTGTTTTGTAATATAGTGTGTTGTATCGCGATCAGTACAGTGTGGTACATATGTGACAATTATTTAAAGCAGCCATATTATGCTCATTTTCAGGTTCATATTGTATTTTAAGGTTGTACCAGAATAGGTTTACATGGTTTAATTTTCAAAAAACACCATATTTGTGTTGTACTGCAGTGCTCTCTCTCACTGCTGCAGATCCTCTTTTCACCTGGTCTCTGTTTTAGCTACAGAATGAGACCTCTTTTCTTCTTCTTCTTCTGTACTATCTTTGATTGCACTGCATATGCCCAGTAGCTCAGATGTAGATCATGTCAGCTAGCTAGCTCCATAGACAGTAAAAGAAAGGCTGTTTCTACAACTTCAGTCAGTTACAAGGCAGGATTAGCTGGGAGACTTCTAAATGAGGGCGCACATGGAAGTAGTTATTTTGTAGATTATGGTGAACTTGTGTGTGTTGTAGCAGTGCTTTGCTATTGAGAACGAGGTAGCATGCTAGCGTTAGCCATAGCGTTAGCATGCTAACGCTACGAGCTAATGGTTGCGGTTAGCCTGTTTGTTTCGGCTTGTGACGTCACAAGCCGTGCCGATTTTGAACAGCTCACCCAGAGACTGAAGGCAGGACACATTCAGAAACTGTATCTCACTCTAAACAGCATGGATGGATTTTTTTCAAAGTTTGTATGTGTGTGGAAGCACCAGAGACACAACATAACACCCCAAATCCCAGAAAAAGAGATTTTTTCATAATATGGGCACTTTAATATATGACATGTAGGCTATGAGAGAGAGAGACAGAGAGGGAGAGAGAGAGGGAGGGAGGGAGGGAGGGAGGGAGGGAGGGAGAGAGAGAGAGAGAGAGAGAGAGAGTGTGTCTGAACACTCCTGTTTTCTGAACGATAGTTTAAACATCGACGTACTATGTGATGTCATTTCATCATCTGCTGTCTTAGTTTGTGATCCTCTCTGTCTTCTTGCTAATAACAACTGTTTTCTTCTTCTCTGAGGTGATTTTCGGCCGTTTTCGACGCATTTCTTTCAACATTTTGAGCTACCGCGGAAATGTCAGAGCGCGTCACGTGACGATTCTGAACGAATCACGTTGTCAGAAATTGGCATCAGCCAATGAGATTGTGCATTTTCAGTTAAATCCCCCCTTTTACTTTCACGATTGGTTGCTGATAAAAAGGAAATGACCATATTTGGATCCGACAGCATTGTACAGGAGAAAGAGAGCTTTCCAACGGTATATGTGACGACAGGGTGCAGACAGCGATCGCGGAGCAGCGCGATGATTTAGAACGCCAAAGTGGAGTAAAATAAAGACCTAAATGTGGATTTCGGACTTTATTTCACCACAAGTCTGAATGAAGACATGTTATTGAAGACAAATAGCCCAAAATCTCAAAATTGACCAGTGAAAAAAAAACACTGTTTTTGCCTGCCGTGTCTCGCCTTAATGAACAGAGCAGGGACCAAGGTGCTGTCCAAACAATCTCTCTTCTTTCTCTCTGAACATTCAAAATATTCACTGATCAACCAGCTGTTGATTAGTGTCTTTATACTGACTGGTTTCAGCTCTAATGTGACGCAGCATCGAGTGTCTCTGTGTGTGTGTGTGTGTGTGTGTGTGTGTCTGTGTGTATCTGTGTGTGTGTGTGTGTATCTGTGTTTGTCTCTGTGTGTGTGTGTCTCTGTGTGTGTGTCTCTGTGTGTGTGTGTGTGTGTGTCTCTGTGTGTGTGTGTGTGTGTGTGTGTGTGTGTCTCTGTGTGTGTGTGTGTGTGTGTGTGTGTGTGTGTGTCTCTGTGTGTCTCTGTGTGTGTGTCTGTGTCTCTCTCTGTGTGTGTGTGTGTGTGTGTGTGTGTGTGTGTGTGTGTGTGTGTGTGTGTGTGTAAGCTT
>NC_050184.1:23417901-23465401 GCF_008315115.2 Sander lucioperca | reverse complement strand
AAGACCAAAGACTAGTCGATAAGACAAAGACTAGTCGGTAAGACCAAAGACTAGTCGATAAGACCAAAGACTAGTCGATAAGACCAAAGACTAGACCAAAGACTAGTCGATAAGACCAAAGACTAGACCAAAGACTAGTCGATAAGACCAAAGACTAGTCGATAAGACCAAAGACTAGTCGATAAGACCAAAGACTAGACCAAAGACTAGTCGATAAGACCAAAGACTAGACCAAAGACTAGTCGATAAGACCAA
Organism: Sander lucioperca; assembly: GCF_008315115.2. Classification (NCBI taxonomy): domain Eukaryota; kingdom Metazoa; phylum Chordata; class Actinopteri; order Perciformes; family Percidae; genus Sander; species Sander lucioperca. Next base: position 23,465,146 of record NC_050184.1, on the reverse strand, counting down.
AGACTAGTCGGTAAGACCAAAGACTAGTCGGTAAGACCAAAGACTAGTCGATAAGACCAAAGACTAGTCGATAAGATGAAAGCAGTGTGCCGACGTTGCTAACACACTTGAAAAGGCATCACGTGAGTGTGAACATCACTACTAGAAGGAAGAAAACGACCATAATTCAGACGCAGCTCCCGTTGGCATTTAAACAGACCTTTGCTGGTCGATCGGGCCAACGCAATAACGAAAGGTATTGGTGTTTTTATAGCAGCTGATCTACGACCATACTCGGTTGTTGACAAGCTGGGATTGGTAATGCTGCTCTGTAATCCATAGTTATTATTTATATTCTTCATTATATTTTATTATGTGATATTGGTTTGAGACTGAGAGTATTTTATTTAGTGGAGAACTTTGCAGCAGTACGTACCCAACCGGGATTTTTGCGTACCGTTACACCCCTAATATTAATGATGTATAAAGGTACTTAGGACAGCACTCCAACTGATACTATTTTAATGCCCCACGTAGGTTTTGGGCAGCGCCCTTCTTCAGACACACACAATAACAAACCAACCACAGCAGGGGAAGGGTTAATGGTTCCTGAAGTTAAAACTAGATCTTCAAGAAAAGACCAGACCACAGTGAAGCTACTGCCAGGAAACACACACACACACACACACACACACACACACACACACAGAGACACACACACACACACACACACCCACACAATCACACACACACACACACACAGACACACACACACAAACAGACACACACACAATCACACACACACACACACACACACACACACACACACAGACGCGCGCACACACACACACACACAGACACAATTACACACACACACACACACACACACAGACGCGCACGCACACACACACACACAGACACAATTACACACACACACACACAGACGCGCACACACACACACACACACACACACAGACACAATTACACACACACACACACACACACAGACGCGCACACACACACACACACACACACAAACAGACACACACACAATCACACACACACACACACACACACACACACACAGACGCGCACACACACACACACACAGACACAATTACACACACACACAGACACAATTACACACACACAGACGCGCACACACACACACACACAGACACAATTACACACACACACACACACAGACGCGCGCACACACACACACACACACACACACACACACACACACAGACACACACACACGCACGCACGCAGCAGAATATTAATCCAGGAACATCGGAGGAAAACCCTGACAGGGAACATTTAACTGTAACTACTGTAACATACTCTAACTACTGTAACTACTCTAAAGTATTTGAATGTTACTGCAGTAAGGTTAACATGTGGAGGATCATGTTTCTCTGTATTGACCCCATAAGCGCGTCAGCATTACAGTTTTCGTTCTACTGTTAAAAGTTTTCAAAACTTTCTGGATAGAAACGTACAAAAACGGCGATTAAACTTGTTTGAAAAACAAAAGATGTATTTAAAATGTATTCCTAAATTAAAACGATATAAAAGTAACTTTACATAGCAACTTTAGAGGCCACGTCAACTGTACGTAACCTTACGTGATGACCGGACGTAAGAATTAACGACTGCTGACTAACTTTTAGTTTAGTTTTTCATATATTACCCTAAATGTAGTCTGAATTACGGTTTAAATTACACGTACATTAAAACGTCGTAAATCAAGCCGCGTGTCGTCAATGAAAGAAACTATTACTTATATAAATATAAATATATATAAATATATATTTATTTTCTGTTTCTGATCCGTTAGCTTCCTCTGTGAAGAGAAGCTGATTGGCTTACAAGCCGCTGAGGACTCCAATTCTGGATTGTTATTGGCCGTCTGGTGCTGTCAGTCAGAAAAAGACTCCCGCCCCTCAAGATATTTTGACAGTGGCTAAAATGCTAATGCTAATCCATGTTAGCTTCGAAGAGAAGCAAGAAATGACACGAAGGCGACACGTAAAAGGCTTTAAAATAACACGACGGTAAACTGCGGCTGATTTGGAAAGGAGACGACGACATGTTTGACATTGTTCAGTGAGCTCCGCGCAGTTTACCAGAGTAGTGCTCCGCTCCATTGACTGATAAGCTAACGCAGCTAACCGTTAGCCTACCTTAGGTTAGCTTGAGTCTGAATGGAGTCAGTGACAGTTTAACGTCTGTCATGGAAGCGGAGACACCTTTAGGAAAGTGTCTCCGCTGTTCAGATGTCATAAAGAGCATTCAATGTGTAAATGAAAATCACAAAAGCTTGTTTACCTCTCGCGCTAACGTTACTTGAACACTGCACTCTTCATACTGTGATGACCGCAGAGCGCATGCGCGAGTTGAGCCGTTCTACCGATGTGTGTTTGTTTATGTTTTGGGTTTATCATGTTCATTCTCTAATAAGACCCTTTATAAACGGCCTATAAGCTGTAACCAATGTTAAATAATATTTTATATATATATATACTATGATGAATAAAGGAGGAAGAAGTGTAAAAGTAGTAATACTACACTTTTACAGACAGGCAGGCAGACAGACAGACAGACAGGCAGGCAGGCAGACAGACAGACAGACAGACAGGCAGGCAGGCAGAGAGACAGACAGGCAGACAGACAGACAGGCAGGCAGAGAGACAGACAGACATAGAGACAGACAGACAGGCAGACATTAAAATGATTCTAACATAACAGTTTAAGAAGAAGAGGTGATCTTTTTGCTTTGAGACAGAATATATGTTGTATATATATGTAGATAATTATCAACATTCACACTATTTAAAAAAAACTATTTGTATTTGAAAATTCACTCTTAAAAATGTATTTATTTCATTTTGGCATTTTACACTTTTATTTCTTTGTTTATGACCAAATATGACAAATAAAAATCCTCAAATCTTGATATTGAAGAAGCTGGAAGCTGTAAATATTTAGTATTTTAGTTTAGAAGATGTTACAGACACATAACAAGTCTCATGACTAACTTTAGGTAAATGTTTAAAGTTTGCATCTCTAATAAGGTGACAGAACAACAATCATACATATAATTACTTTATAATATTACTCTCACATGAAGAAACATAGTTAGTCTGATGAAAACAGATTTTAAACATTCAACTCTAAATATAATTTATATTTTAAACAAATGAAATAATGTTAATGTTAAAACATCTCCACCACAACCTGAAAAACATCAACATCAAATATCAGAAATCAGTAAAACATGTCGGTTATATTTCCACACAGACAATAAATCAGATAAATACTAAAGTCTTGTTTTATTCTAACAACAGTCTGAAGCCCAAATATATTAAGTTTATGATCAAATATAACAAAGAAAAGCATCAAATCTTCATGTTTGAGAAGCTGAAAGCTGGAATATATTTAGTATTTCTGTTATAACTAAAAGTATTAATTGATTAAAACAGTTGGAATAATCCAGAGGTCATCAACCGTTACTATCAACAGAGACATCTTTGCCCTCCCCCAAAATATAGAAATCTGTCTGGAGCCACAAAACATATTAGAGCTTTATAATAAATAATGAATAAACATGATGTCATGACTTCTCATAAAAATACACGCCACTTTCCTAAAGCCAAGTGTATGTCTACGCTGTTAACAGCTGACAGCAGTCTGCAACATCACAGCGTAGACATATAACACGCCACTTTCTAAAGCCACGTGGCGTGTTATGGCGAGACTACGTGTTATGGCGAGGCTACGGTTGGGTTTAGGAAACGTCACACGCGTCAATTCACACACTATCGCAAGGTAATGTAAGTCAATGGAGGCCAAACGGCGTTGATGAACACGTTAAAAACAGAGTATGAGTCTTGGTAACCAATAATATCATACCACTTGGCTGTCATACAGACGCCACTTCATGAGATCAGTCTGTTGATCTTTATAATGAAGGTACCAGTCTATTGAAGTCTAAATTATTCTATCCACATTACTCAAATGTCTAAATAAGCATTCATTTATATTTTTAATTTTAGACTTTTTATTGATCATCAGGATGGAAATGACTCCACACAGGCCTGAAATACACACATGCTCAGGACCTCTTCATGCACTAATGGAGAGATGTCAGAGTGGGGGGGCTGCCAGTGCTGGACCAGCGCCCTGAGAGGTTGGGGTACGGTGCCTTGCTCAAGAGCAGGGATGCACCAAATACAGGATTCGGCTTCAGATTCAGCTGAATATTGGGCTTTTTGACGGGGTTGGGTTTCTGCTGAACCTCAGAAGTTTTCCCAGTGAACTGAACCCTACGCTTGCACTCGGCGCGCTACACTGGACGTAATGACGGCGCCGTTGATTACAGGAAGGTGTTTATGTAGGAGGAGCGTTCAATGCAGCAGGCTGTGAGGAAGTAGAAATGGAACTCATGACCAGAAAAAGTGTAGTTTGTCAGAACTTTCAGTCAAAAGAAGGCCATTCAAGTCCAGCTACATGTTCAATCTGCAATGCTGATTAGTCTGGTGGTGGCGAGGACCCTAAACTATACACAACATCACCGCTGTTACAACATCTGGTATCAAACATCTGAAAGAATATGAGTTGTGATGAAGGAATCTACAGACAGCAGCCAGAATAATATGCTGATGTTGGTCTTTGGACCGTTGGATACATTTCTTAACGTACATTTACTTTGTGAACCTGGAGAATGATCTTTTTCTGTTTAGTATTTGTAATCCATAGCTAGTCTACGGAAACTCAAGATCTCTGTTGATGTTCGGCAACATTTACAGAATAAGACTGGAGACGTACGGAGGCTGGGATGCTGATTTTAGTTGACTAAAATGTTATGTAGCCTAAATTAAAGAATGTAAGAATCAATACAACAATAATAAATGAAAACTAAACTATTCATTACATATAAGTTATTGTCACTAAAGAGAATAATGGATGAATCAGCTGATTGTTGCAGCTCTATTCTGCTCCGTCACATCTTTGAGGAAAGAAACAGACTTTTCTCTGATGAAAACAGACGCAGCAACTCAACATTACAGCTCATCCCTCTTCCTCCTCCTCTTGTTTGTCTTCTTGTCTTCCTTGTGGAAGACTTTTCCATCGGCCTGCTTCCTCCAGCTCAGTTTGATGTTGTCGTCCAGCCCCTGGTCCCTCAGCTTCTGTTTCAGCTGAGACACAAAACTTATCTTATTAGGGGTCCAAGCCTGAGGGGGGTCCAAGCCCGAGGGGGATCCAGCGGAGCTGTGAACCTTATTGTTTTCCTAGAGATTATTTTTCCGTTGATAAAAGTCATGCTACAGCCTAAACCGTACATGGTGGGGGGGTGACATTTTCAGGACTGGTCCAGATCTCTGCCAGGACCTCGGACAAAACAATTCATCCACTTCCACCACTAGGTGGCGCTATAGCAGAAAGTTTACCACCAAACAAAATGTCATAGCTAGCTACCAAACATGTACTTTAGCATATCTCAGCCAAATTAATAGGTATTAGCGCAGAACTTGGTATTGTTGTTCAACATCCCACTACGATGCTCTGTACCAAAATTGGCGAATTGAAGGTCGGCCATTAGGGGGCGCTATAATCAATGATTATGTTTTGGCCAATAACTCAATGTTTGTAAATCGGACATTTGCGATTGTAATTTCTCTGCCGTAGTAATTGCTATCAACGTGAAACATGTGATTCTTGTTTGGCATGCCGCTCTGAGGCTCTGTACCAAATTTGGCGAAGATCGGCCATTACACTTAGCGTTACACGCTCCTTGTGCCGATGAGGCTTGGACCCCGTCATAACTGATGCAGTTCTAGTCTAGTTGTTTTTTCATGAAGGTAAAACAGTATAAAACATGATTTACCTGCTTCAACATGGCCTCCATCACAGCAGCGTTATTCAGATCCAGATTGTTGTTGTTGTTCTTGCTCTCAAACTTCACTTTCACCACTTTCTTCATCACTTTCTTTTCTGAAACAGGAACCACTTCAAACAAACTTTATGAGTTCAAACATTTCTGTCTGGATAATAATCAGCATCCTGTTCATTCCTCATCATCAGTTTAAACAATAGATTCAACACTAACTTATCATCTGCAGCTGATCACCACTGCATGCTAACTTTACTAACTATTCCATGGAAATGATCCACATCATCATGTTCACATTTACATTTAGCACTAGGGAGGTAACGATGGTTAAATATGGATAGAAATGTGTGAAGATAACAACCGGTTGAGATAAGAAATGAATGTTGATGCAGTTTTTAAACGTCCTAGAGCGTAATCTACTTTAGATTGACCTTGTTTGACTTCAGACGTCACTACGACTTCTTAGTTTATTTATTTGAAGAGATTTGTTTCTATATATATATATATATATATACACATATATATATATATATATATATATATATATATATATATACACATATATATATATATATATATATATATATATATATATATATGTGTGTGTATATATATATATATATATATATATATATATGTGTGTGTGTATATATATATATATATATATATATATATATATATATATATATATACACATATATATATATATATATATATATATATATATATATATATATATATATATATATATTAGGGCTGTCAAAATAATGAAGATTAATCCATTCCATATTGAGGTTTGACCCGGAGCCGTTCTAGCCTCCATTGGACTGTAAAATGAAGGAGGGAGACGAGAATGTGCTGCCTGGATCATTAACTGGAACATTTACTTGTAAAAATCTTCTTCCTGCCAACCCTGGCTACCGAAATCTGGAGCCACTGATATGTCTGCTCTTCTCTCTGGTGCTCTGAAGACGATACAGGAAACACAAACACTGCTGCACGGGACGCTAGTTAACACTATACTCAACAGCAGCTAACGTTAGCCTACCACTAGCTAGTTAACACTATACTCAACAGCAGCTAATGTTAGCCTACCGCTAGCTAGTTAACACTATACTCAACAGCAGCTAACGTTAGCCTACCGCTAGCTAGTTAACACTATACTCAACAGCAGCTAACGTTAGCCTACCGCTAGCTAGTTAACACTACACTCAACAGCAGCTAACGTTAGCCTACCGCTAGCTAGTTAACACTATACTCAACAGCAGCTAACGTTAGCCTACCGCTAGCTAGTTAACACTATACTCAACAGCAGCTAACGTTAGCCTACCGCTAGCTAGTTAACACTATACTCAACAGCAGCTAACGTTAGCCTACCGCTAGCTAGTTAACACTATACTCACTCACTCATTGAGACTGTGACTCAACACCAGGATGTAACAATCTGCAGCTGCCGTCGGAAAAACAACACAGACGGTGCGTTCAATGAAACTGGTAAACTACAGCCTCGTGGTGCATCTGAAGTTATTGTAAATGTCCTTGGTGGTTGTTTTTGTCATTCAACAGCAATTTACTAGTGAAATAAGTTATTGTTATTGTTATACCTTATTATTAAATCATTTAATTTTGACCATATGACCTTAGCAATAAACAAGCCGTTCTTTAATGTCACCGACTGTTGTTTAGTACCCTTTGTTTTCTTTTCTTTTTTTACTTTCTTAAGAAGTATCGGTTCAGGCACCGTTAATTATGTATGCGATTCATTTCGATTAATTAATCACAGAGTCTGTAATTAATTAGATTAATTTTTTTAATCGATTGACAGCCCTAATATATATATATATATATATATATATATATATATATATATATATATATATATATATATATATGAATGGGTGAATTAAATCACTAGATGCATGTAGACAAGTTGCTAGAGAATGCATGTAGGTATGTGGGTTTGAGGCGTTGTCCAATCACAGTGAGCAAACTGAGTGACTGACATGCCCGTTTAAGCCAATCAGGCGCAAGTAGGAATAATGGCACGGCCTACCGGTCTGAGCTAAAAAAACTGCGGGAGAGAGACTAGTGTGACGAGAGATAACAGAAGTTTACGGAGAAATCCTGCCGTTTTACTGTCAAGAGCTTGAGAAGTTAAATATTTTGGTGTTAGATCTGGCGAGATAGTTGACGGTTAGTCGGGTCTTTGCATTTCCTCCGTGTTATCTTTCTTCAACTAGTTTGACAAGTAAGGTAAAACATCTACATTGTGAATTAAGATACATTATCAAGTGTTGTTCGCTATATTTCCATCCGTGAAAGAGTGCATATGTTTAGTAAGTTTATTTTTATTTCGCTAGTTGTGGAGATCTCGTGGTTGTGCTGGTTACCGCCATTTTGGGTGTGTCCAGGCTGCTACATAGAATCAGTGAGAATATTGATTCAATGAGATTTAAATTTGTTATTAACGCGGCACTTTTGTATATTGTGTATTTCTTTCAAAAATGTGAATTTGTGTACATTGTAAAGCAGCTAGTTTTACATTGTTCATTGTAATGCTGTTATTATTTACCATTTATGGTAAATAACAAATTGAACTTAATAGTCTATTGACAGGTCAAGTGCTGCTGCAGTAGGACAGCTATAGCACACATTCATTTCTGTACACCTGGACTGAAACATACACTGGTCTTACCAGCTCAGATATCTTGAGACTGTACTGTACTTGGTTATACAGGGGGATGTGATTGTGATTTCAATGAATGTTAGTATTTTTTATTTTATTTTCTTCCATAGTAACTTGAACATTGAACTGTGAACCTGAAGTGTAGTGTGACCCAGGTTAGAAAGGTGCACCTAAAGAATTAGAAAAAAAGGATTGTAGGATCTTTATTTGCCAAAATTGTAAATCTTGGTATTCAAGCTGTTGTCCTTGTCAAATTGTCTGTTGTATGTGGATCCATTTACCATTTCGTTATATGAAAAAAGCTGGCATTGTTCAACTTCAAAGCACCATTGTTTGAGTATCTCTGTGCTCCAGTAGTCAAACCTAAAATTCTTCTGGGCCCATAGTCATAGCAGGAGAGTATCTGTTACAGACACATCTGTGGTTCACATCTTCAGAAAACCGTATCATCAACTTAAAGTCCTGAATCTAATCGTGAGTTGAGTATATCGTTTCATCCCTATTGTCCTGAATCTAAATGTAAAAGCTGTCTGAATCCCGGGTTAGCACTCACCTGGACCGTAGCAAATGAACGCTCTCTCCATGTCACAGGGCCAGTCCTCCCAGGCTCCTGATTGGCTGAAGTCTGCAGCCACACAAGTCTCGTTGTTGTTATCAGGTTGCCCGTTCTTCCAGAAGCTGAATGAGGAGGTACTTCCATCTGACCACTTCCAGGAGTCTCTGAAAAGGCCGATCCAGGTCCAGTATCCTACAGGTATCATCTCCTGTATCTTCTGGTTCTCTGTCATGTTTCTCACACTGGCCAGGTCTGTGTGGTGAGCTCTGCAGTAGTTCTGGGCTGCAGTCCATGTCATGTAGGTGTTGATGGAGACAAAAGTCACATCTGACCCTGAAAATGGAGCACAGAGAAGTGTAGAGGCAGCATAACATACAACCTCCATCCATCCACATCTGTGATTCATGTCTTTATAATATCTACAATAAATCCACTGATATATAAAGAACCACATCAATAAACTAATGAATAACTTTATGTCTTAACAGTCTCTCCACATTAATAAGAAATGTCCTTAAATCTACAAAACAATCTAAAAAACAAGATTATATTGTTGTTTTTCTGCATATGAATATCTTTCAGGTTAATTAAACACACATAATCTGTTTGTATTGTAAGATGTGTGCATGTGAACATGCACGAGTCCAATCTCTATAATATAATATAATATAATATGATATGTCTTCCTCTGGTGGTGTCATCATTTATTATTCATGTGAATTACTTTTTGAGTTATTTATTTTATCATCCTATTATGATGTATGTGTATGTTGTGTGTGATGTCTGTAAGTTCATAAAAGGGAATTTAAATTAAAGTATCTATCAATCTATCTATCTCTCTATCTATCTATCTATCTATCTATCTATCAGGACACACTGCTGATGAACCACTGAGCTGTTGTACTGCTCTCATTCCTGCCGTCTTATTATCTGCTGCTCAGTCAGCTGTAAAGCTCTTTGAATGGTACTAACCTGTGTGAAAGCTGCTTTTTGTCAGAGTGACTGACTGATACTACAGAGGCCTGAATAATGAAAACAAAGAGGCAAAGAGAAGCAGAGAAGGGAAACTTCACTAGTTAATATTCTCACCTCTGACATCTGCACAGACTGGATAAAAGCTGTGGTCACAACTGAGGTCGTGCCAGAGTCCATTATAATAATGAGGATACATTGCTGTGCAGACTTTTCTACTGTATCCAGCGTCTGGTTCTCCAGGCCACCATTGTCTGAACTCCGTCTCCCCGGGTTTGTAGAAACTTGTGTCTGACAGTGACCACCTCCAGCTGTCAGCGTGCAGTCCTATCCAGGCTCTCTGATTGTGATATAAAGAATTAGACTCTGCTCTAGCTTTTTGTTGAAGACCAGATGTTTACCTAATCTTTCCATCTCCAGTCTTGATACTATCAGTCTGATCCTCTAGGACTCCTTCATTCTGTTACCCTCCTTTAATAACTCATTACCAGCCATAGTTTCTGATCACTGAAACTGATTTTCAATTAGCTTCTCCAGAACATAGATCTCTGTTGTTGTAAATACTGTTTTGTGATGTTTTAGTTTTGTTTTACTGCATTAGTTGTTTCTATGTTTTAATGTCTTGTATCAACTTGCTTCTATCGCTGCCTCTTGACCAGGTCGTCATGTAAATAAGAATTAATTATCGATTGACTTATCTGGTTAAAGAAGGTACAATAATAAATTAATAAATAAAATAACGACTTCAAGACATGTGTTTGTTATGTTCAAGTGATGGTGACCAACATCCACAGCCTTCGTTCTGAGTACAAATATATTCAAATGTTTATGTGAAGTTAATTTGAGGCTGGCCATCAATCATACTACAGGCTGTAGTAGACCGTCGTTGCATGATAAGGAACATTTGGGTCGGTAACGTTACTCCTGGTAGTGCCCATTGGGCGCGCAGTCTTCACCACTTCTGACCTGTACAGGTGCGTCTGTTTAACCATAAAATGGCCTAAAACGTAATCGTAATTCATTATTTATTCAGCAAATTACGTTTCCATCAGTGTTTATCGCATACGCCGTTTACCATTTAAGAGAAATCCGATGAGATCAAACATATAAAACTTTGAGTCGATATTCATGAAATTTAATCAAATTTTACTGTTTTTGAATTTTTCATTCAATATCACTTAATTCACATAAAAATGTGTGAATGGAAACTCAGCTACTGTCTGCTGAAGGTTAAACTCAAACACTTTAGACTTCTACTACATTTCAAAGATAAATATTCTACTTTTTCCTGCTCTACATTTAGTTATTAGTTCCTATGGAGGGTTTCAAACCTGCTGTCAGAAAGACTTTGAGATGAAAGAGAGAAAAGTGAACTCACGTAGCTGTTGTTGGAGTAGAACATGTTGTCTAAATTTGCCGTGTTGTTCAGGATCTTCATAACCTCCATGTTGTCTACAGTGGCCAGGTCTCCGTCTTTCTCTCTGCAGTATCTTTGGGCTTCAGTAAAGTTCTTCCTGTCATAAACAAAATAGTACTGACGTCCAGCAGCTGATGAGACAGCACTCAGCCCTGTAGGGACACACACATATAGAGCAGATTTAATATTTTATACTATATTAATACACAATATTATATTTCAGTTACACCAACAGCGCCTGCTTTCAGATTATCTAAATGATATCAAATGTTGGATGGTGAAAAACTTAAATTAAAGGAAACCAAACTGAAGTAATGATGTTCCTCTAAACCTCCTATTTCTATACCTGACTTTGGTTTATCATGTCAGCTGTTCTGTATTACATGTTATATTATTATCTCTGTAATGTTGTTCATCTGTATTGAGGCAGATCTTAAACCATCTGACTCAACTGGACATCACTTTGGGTCAACTTCTGTTGTTTTAACCCTTGTTCCTCACTAGAGACATGTTTATCCTTTTCATTGTTATTTATTTAATAATTGTGTCTGTGTTAATGCTGACAACATGATTTCTGGTAAGGATGTGAGTTTTACTTGATGTTTTGAAGTTCAAGCTCAGTTTCTATAAAAAGTAAAAAATAAACAGTTTAATCAAAATACTGACATTTAGAGGACAAATATGCTCCATTGAAACCCATTATAACACATAGTTATCCCACCATTCCTCTTTCTCTATCTCTCTTCTGCCCACTTTACACACTTTACACACACACACACACACACACACACACACACACACACACACACACACACACACACACACACACACACACACTGAGCTCTCTTAAAGGAGCAGCAGCACCATTTTACAACAAATGCCTTATTGTGCTGATGTGACCGAGCCGACCAGAACCAGACCATCATTTCTAAATATCTGTCTGAACCCGGCCTTGCCCGTCGGGACCCGTCAGGCTCGGGTCGGGTATCTAGGCCTTAGTGTGTGTGTGTTTGTGTTTGTGTTTGTGTTTGAGTGTGTGTGTGTGTGTGTGTGTGTGTGTGTGTGTGTGTGTGTGTGTGTGTGTTAGTACACACACACATGCCAGCTCAACGCACACAACAACGCACAAGTATAATATCAGGCCACTTACATAGGCTACAGCGAGAGTCTCCACACAACTGTAAAACGGCCTTAAGTGTGTGTGTGTGTGGTTGTGTTTGAGTGTGTGTGTGTGTGTGTGTGTTTGAGTGTGTGTCTGTGGTTGTGTTTGAGTGTGTGTGTGTGTGTGTGTGTGTGTGTGTGTGCGTGTGCGTGTGCGTCTGTGTTTGTGTGTGTGTGTGTGTCTGTGTTTGTGTGTGTGGTGGAGTCAAAGAGATTATTTCGTTGGCACTTCAGGCCCTTCTAGTGACAGACAGACATGTAGGAGAGGGGGGGGGGGGGGGGGGATGACACACAGGAAAGCCTCTCTGGCCAGAATCAGACCCACGACCTCCGTGTCAAGGACCGAGCCTCCACACATGGGGCCCCCCCTACCACTAGGCCACCCAGGCAGCTATATCTTTCCAGCAGTTGTTTGAAAGGGGACATGTTTGTCCTCTAAGGTAACAAGAGGAACATTTTAAAGTGAGGCCCAGCTGATAAATGTGCTGTATAACTAAACATGACTTGACTTAAACATAAGATCATAATTTAACTAAAGTGACTCATAATATTGTTCTGATAAGAGTTCTGTAGCCACAAGGATATATAGATGTGTAATAAGACTATAAACATTAATAAAACCTAATAACCTCTCACCTGATGCAGCCATGATGAGCAGAAGAAGTTTGTCCATCTTGTTTGTTCTCCGTCCTCCTCACTGTGTGACTTCAGACAGACCGCTGATCATATAACTCATTGTTCAGGATCAGATGATTTCATGGAAATACGTCAGAGGTGACAGTTATTTGCATGTTAGGCAAAAGCATAAGTTCCCCTTTTTCAGAAACATGTTTGATGCCATTCTGTTGGACTAATGGAAAATTCAAATAGTGACCGCAGCCTGTAGAGAAGGAAGTGTCAAGGCAGGGACATGTCCATTACAGGAGAACAGTCTGCCTGTAGTGTCTGTGTGTGTGTGTGTGTGTGTGTGTGTGTGTGTGTGTGTGTGTTAGTACACACACACATGCCAGCTCAACGCACACACCAACGCACAAGTATAACATCAGGCCACTTACATAGGCTACGGCGAGAGTCTCCACACAACTGTAAAACGGCCTTAAGTGTGTGTGTGTGGTTGTGTTTGAGTGTGTGTGTGTGTGTGTCTGTGTGTATATTTTCATATCAATCTGTAGCTTCTCAGTACTGTTCCTTATGTATTCATATCTAAACACTTAGAGCTGCAACTACTGATTATCTTCACCGTGAACATGTGTGGATGATGTTCTGGATGAATGGATGAGTAGTTCTGGATGAATGGATGAGTAGTTCTGGATGAATGGATGAGTAGTTCTGGATGAATGAATGAGTAGTTCTGGATGAATGGATGAGTAGTTCTGGATGAATGAATGAGTAGTTCTGGATGAATGAATGAGAAGTTCTGGATGAATGGATGAATGGATGAGTAGTTCTGGATGAATGAATGAGTAGTTCTGGATGAATGGATGAGTAGTTCTGGATGAATGGATGAATGAATGAGTAGTTCTGGATGAATGGATGAGTAGTTCTGGATGAATGAATGGGTAGTTCTGGATGAATGGATGAGTTGTTCTGGATGAATTGTTCTGGATGAATGGATGAGTAGTTCTGGATGAATGGATGAGTAGTTCTGGATGAATGAATGAGTAGTTCTGGATGAATGGATGAATGGATGAGTAGTTCTGGATGAATGAATGAGTAGTTCTGGATGAATGGATGAATGGATGAGTAGTTCTGGATGAATGAATGAGTAGTTCTGGATGAATGGATGAATGGATGAGTAGTTCTGGATGAATGGATGAATGGATGAGTAGTTCTGGATGAATGAATGAGTAGTTCTGGATGAATGGATTAATGGATGAGTAGTTCTGGATGAATGAATGAGTAGTTCTGGATGAATGGATGAATGGATGAGTAGTTCTGGATGAATGAATGAGTAGTTCTGGATGAATGGATGAGTAGTTCTGGTTGAATGATTGAGTAGTTCTGGATGAATGGATGAGTAGTTCTGGATGAATGAATGAGTAGTTCTGGATGAATGGATGAGTAGTTCTGGATGAATGGATGAGTAGTTCTGGATGAATGAATGAGTAGTTCTGGATGAATGGATGAGTAGTTCTGGATGAATGAATGAGTAGTTCTGGATGAATGGATGAATGGATGAGTAGTTCTGGATGAATGAATGAGTAGTTCTGGATGAATGGATGAGTAGTTCTGGATGAATGTATGAATGAATGAGTAGTTCTGGATGAATGAATGAGTAGTTCTGGATGAATGGATGAGTAGTTCTGGATGAATGAATGAGTAGTTCTGGATGAATGGATGAATGGATGAGTAGTTCTGGATGAATGAATGAGTAGTTCTGGATGAATGGATGAGTAGTTCTGGATGAATGGATGAATGAATGAGTAGTTCTGGATGAATGGATGAGTAGTTCTGGATGAATGAATGGGTAGTTCTGGATGAATGGATGAGTTGTTCTGGATGAATTGTTCTGGATGAATGGATGAGTAGTTCTGGATGAATGGATGAGTAGTTCTGGATGAATGAATGAGTAGTTCTGGATGAATGGATGAATGGATGAGTAGTTCTGGATGAATGAATGAGTAGTTCTGGATGAATGGATGAATGGATGAGTAGTTCTGGATGAATGAATGAGTAGTTCTGGATGAATGGATGAATGGATGAGTAGTTCTGGATGAATGGATGAATGGATGAGTAGTTCTGGATGAATGAATGAGTAGTTCTGGATGAATGGATTAATGGATGAGTAGTTCTGGATGAATGAATGAGTAGTTCTGGATGAATGGATGAATGGATGAGTAGTTCTGGATGAATGAATGAGTAGTTCTGGATGAATGGATGAGTAGTTCTGGTTGAATGATTGAGTAGTTCTGGATGAATGGATGAGTAGTTCTGGATGAATGAATGAGTAGTTCTGGATGAATGGATGAGTAGTTCTGGATGAATGGATGAGTAGTTCTGGATGAATGAATGAGTAGTTCTGGATGAATGGATGAGTAGTTCTGGATGAATGAATGAGTAGTTCTGGATGAATGGATGAATGGATGAGTAGTTCTGGATGAATGAATGAGTAGTTCTGGATGAATGGATGAGTAGTTCTGGATGAATGTATGAATGAATGAGTAGTTCTGGATGAATGAATGAGTAGTTCTGGATGAATGGATGAGTAGTTCTGGATGAATGAATGAGTAGTTCTGGATGAATGGATGAATGGATGAGTAGTTCTGGATGAATGAATGAGTAGTTCTGGATGAATGGATGAGTAGTTCTGGATGAATGTATGAATGAATGAGTAGTTCTGGATGAATGAATGAGTAGTTCTGGATGAATGAATGAGTAGTTCTGGATGAATGGATGAGTAGTTCTGGATGAATGAATGAGTAGTTCTGGATGAATGGATGAGTAGTTCTGGATGAATGGATGAGTAGTTCTGGATGAATGAATGAGTAGTTCCTGATGAATGGATGAATGGATGAGTAGTTCTGGATGAATGAATGAGTAGTTCTGGATGAATGAATGAGTAGTTCTGGATGAATGAATGAGTAGTTCTGGATGAATGGATGAGTAGTTCTGGATGAATGGATGAATGAATGAGTAGTTCTGGATGAATGGATGAGTAGTTCTGGATGAATGAATGAGTAGTTCTGGATGAATGAATGAGTAGTTCTGGATGAATGGATGAGTAGTTCTGGATGAATGGATGAATGAATGAGTAGTTCTGGATGAATGGATGAGTAGTTCTGGATGAATGAATGAGTAGTTCTGGATGAATGGATGATGTTCTGGATGAATGGATGAGTAGTTCTGGAAGAATGGATGAGTAGTTCTGGATGAATGGATGAGTAGTTCTGGATGAATGGATGAGTAGTTCTGGATGAATGGATGATGTTCTGGATGAATGGATGAGTAGTTCTGGATGAATGGATGATGTTCTGGATGAATGGATGAGTATTTCTGGAAGAATGGATGAGTAGTTCTGGATGAATGGATGAGTAGTTCTGGATGAATGAATGAGTAGTTCTGGATGAATGTATGAGTAGTTCTGGATGAATGAATGAGTAGTTCTGGATGAATGGATGAGTAGTTCTGGATGAATGGATGAGTAGTTCTGGATGAATGGATGAGTAGTTCTGGATGAATGAATGAGTAGTTCTGGATGAATGGATGAGTAGTTCTGGATGAATGAATGAGTAGTTCTGGATGAATGGATGAATGGATGAGTAGTTCTGGATGAATGAATGAGTAGTTCTGGATGAATGGATGAGTAGTTCTGGATGAATGTATGAATGAATGAGTAGTTCTGGATGAATGGATGAGTAGGTCTGGATGAATGAATGAGTAGTTCTGGATGAATGGATGAGTAGTTCTGGATGAATGGATGAATGAATGAGTAGTTCTGGATGAATGAATGAGTAGTTCTGGATGAATGAATGAGTAGTTCTGGATGAATGGATGAGTAGTTCTGGATGAATGAATGAGTAGTTCTGGATGAATGGATGAGTTGTTCTGGATGAATGGATGAGTAGTTCTGGATGAATGGATGAGTAGTTCTGGATGAATGAATGAGTAGTTCTGGATGAATGGATGAATGAATGAGTAGTTCTGGATGAATGGATGAGTAGTTCTGGATGAATGAATGAGTAGTTCTGGATGAATGGATGAGTTGTTCTGGATGAATGGATGAGTAGTTCTGGATGAATGGATGAGTAGTTCTGGATGAATGAATGAGTAGTTCTGGATGAATGGATGAATGAATGAGTAGTTCTGGATGAATGGATGAGTAGTTCTGGATGAATGAATGAGTAGTTCTGGATGAATGGATGAGTTGTTCTGGATGAATGGATGAGTAGTTCTGGATGAATGGATGAGTAGTTCTGGATGAATGGATGAGTAGTTCTGGATGAATGAATGAGTAGTTCTGGATGAATGGATGAGTAGTTCTGGATGAATGGATGAGTAGTTCTGGATGAATGAATGAGTAGTTCTGGATGAATGGATGAATGGATGATTAGTTCTGGATGAATGGATGAGTAGTTCTGTCTCTAAATGTGGATCAGTGTTTCCAAGATGACGTCCTCTAATATCTTGTTTTGTCCCCAACTCAAAGATCTTGAGTTTCCTGTCTCAGAGGAGAGAAGAGACTAGAACATATTCACATTTAACAAGCTGACATCACACTAGTTGACCTGTTGTTACTCCACAGCAGTACATTGTGTATGCGTGCGTGTGTGTATATGTGTGTGTGTGTGTGTGTTTGTGTGTTTGTGTGTGTGTGTGTGTGTGTGTATATGTGTGTGTGTGTGTGTGATATTAAATATTAATCGATTGATTGATCAGTTTGAGTAATTTTTCACGTTAGGTCAGATCTGAAAGTCAAAGACCTAATGACACAAAGAGACAAAAACGTAAAAAAAGAAAATGTCAAAAAAACAAACTTCAAGTGTATATTTATAATATAATATAATATATATTTATACAAGTAAATAAAAAGGGTTTTATCAGATTAAACAAAAAACAACCTGAAGATATTTAGACACACACACACACACACACACACACACACACACACACACACACACACACACACACACACACACACACACACACACACACACACACACACACACACACACACACACACACACACACACACACAGACAGACAGACAGACACACACACACACACACACACACACACACACACACACACACAGACAGACAGACAGACAGACACACACACACACACACACACACAGACAGACACACACACACACACACACACAGACACACACACACACACACAGAGACAGACAGACACACACAGACACACACACACACACACACACACACACACACACACAGACACACACACACACACACACACACACATACACACACACACACACACACAGACAGACAGACAGACACACACACACACACACACACACACACACACACACACACACACACACACACACACATACACACACAGACAGACAGACAGACACACACACACACACACACACACACACACACACACACACACACAGACAGACAGACACACACACACACACACACACACACACACACACACACACACACACACACACAGACAGACACACACACACACACACACACAGACACACACACACACACAGAGACAGACAGACACACACAGACACACACACACACACACACACACACACACACACAGACACACACACACACACACACACACACACACACACACAGAGACAGACAGACACACACACACACACACACACACACACACACACACACAGACAGACACACACACACACACACACACACACACACACAGACACACACACACACACACACACACACACACAGACAGACACACACACACACACACACACACACACACACACACACACAGAAACACACACACACACACACACACACACACACACACACACACAGACACACACACACACACACACACACACACACAGACACAGATACAAATATTAATCGATAGATGGATCAGTTCCAGTAATTTTTCTGTGTGGGCTCCACGTTCGGTCAGATCTGGAAGTCAAAGTTGGTCATTGTGTGACTTTGGTTGTAACTCAGCGATGGAGGCAGCGGTAGAATCTCCCGTGTTCTGAGAGGTTAAAGGGATTTGTCCTGCTGTGGACGTATGTTCAACACCTAATAACAATAACAGTCTGTGGTTAGCAAAGACTAAGATTAACACTGTTATAGATCCACCTGTGATTAGGAATTAATGATACCACAGTCAGCTAGTTTTCATTCACTGTTACATCTGAAAAGACCTGAACACAAAGAGTCAGACAGCATCCCACTCTCCAGCTGTCTTTAGCAAAACTCTCCTCAGGCCCAGAAGATCATTTCAGAGCCCCCCCCCCCATGTCCTGCACCCTGAGTACCAGCTTCTCCCTTCAGAGTCTCCCGGTGAAGACTTGACTACTTTACCAACTCCTCTGTCCCCCTGTCCATCAAAGTCCTAGATGGCAAACCAGCCAGAGCTGCGTTCAAACTGACTGCGTCGGCCGTCAGACGGGCGGTGAAAACACAGGCCTTTCTATTCATTTTAGATGGGGGTAGTTCAAGTGTATGTTTGTTTGTGTGTCTGCTCTATGTTGTGTTGTATTTCCTAACAGCGGATACTGGATGTGTCCAAGACTAATCTCCAGTGTTGTAATGTAACGGAGTACAAATACTTCGTTACTGTACTTAAGTAGAAATTTCACATATCTGTACTTTACTTCGCTATTTATGTCAACTTTCACTTTTACTCCACTACATTTCCTAGATAAAATGTATACTTTTACTCCGTTATATTTCCACTAAGCATCTTCGTTACTCGTTACTAAAAAAATAAAATTAGAAGAAATGTGTGCGACTGCAATAAGGGAGGTTTGGCGAATCACTGCTCCTAGATTGCATTACGCACGCTCCGCACGCCGCACGCCGCACGCCGCACGCCGCACGCCGCACGCCGCACGCTCTATTTCAGCGCTTGTTTGTTGCTAAAGGAGGAGGAGGACGCACAACTGGAACCGCCATGGAAGCAGGAGCACCTACTGGAGGACCTCCCGTTACCGTAGACGACCACCCCGACGATAGTGGTGACCTCGGTGAACAGGGTAGTGGTGAAGATAACGTCATACACCCGTGGCCGTATTTACAAGAAAAGTTTCTGTACATTGGAATGAAAGATTCTTCCTACCGGATGATAAGAAGATCTGGGAACCCTGAATATGCTTTATGCTTTACTATAAGAAAGCCACAATAGAGTTCAGTACTTTTACTTCAAATACTTAAGTACATTAAATATCAGAAAATTACTTTTGATACTTAAGTACAGTATATATCAGATACTTTAAGACTTTTACTTAAGTAATATTCTAAAAGGTAACTTTCACTTCTACCAAAGTCTTTTTCTAGTACGATACTTGTACTTTTACTCAAGTATTGCTTTCTAGTACTTTATACAACACTGCTAATCTCCTTTGGATCAATAAAGTCCATCTTATTTTATTTTGTTAAGTACTTATTGACTACTTTTATTAAAGTAACATTTTCAATGCAGGACTTTCTCTTGTATTATTGTAGTTAGACAGTGTGGTATTGGTACTTATTCCACTTAATGTCCATGTATAAAAACATCCATGTCCTACAGAGAGCAGAGCTGTATTGTGCCACATTTAGCCACTAGTTCATTTCCAGAGAAGGATCTGAATACTTCCTCCAACGCTGCTTTGACTTTCTATGCAAACACAGAATGATTTGAATGTTGTAACAAACTCCTGAGAGGAACTGCTGCAAGCAGCATCAACATCTACGTTAGGGGTCAACTCGTTATCGGCCTGGACAATTATCAGGGAGATAATTGTTAATTTGCAAATGATCTGTATCTGTGTTTTATTTGACCAATAACTGATTAATTAATTAAAAAGTGCTACAGCTCTGTGTCTCTCCCTCCGTTTCTCTCACACCTGAGTCTCACTTAATGCTCCGCCCACAACACCATCTGATTGGCTAGATGTTATACAAGTACTATCCAATCAATCTTCCACACTGAAGTTGTAAAAACAGCCCAATCCTGTGATCTATTTCTATAATGACAAGCCTGCCCACTTCTATCACTTAAAAAGACAGAATAATGAAGGTTGCAGTGTTAACTAGACCATTAGCATTCAGGGTTCCCCCAGTGTATTACAAGTCTCTGGGAATCATTGTTTAATGTATTTTAAAGTACAGTTACAGTGAGACGGCTCGGTGGGAAACTTGGGCTCTACATACTGCAGTAAAAGTACTAACACACACTGTGATAATACTCCACTACAAGTTAAAGTCCTGTATTCAGACTTTACTGCAGTAAAAGTACTAACACACACTGTGATAATACTCCACTACAAGTTAAATTCCTGTATTCAGACTTTACTGCAGTAAAAGTACTAACACACACTGTGATAATACTCCACTACAAGTTAAAGTCCTGCATTCAGACCTTACTGCAGTAAAGGTACTAGCAGAGAGAGATTTCCTGCCAAGGCCATGGTAACAAAGACCCCCCCCTCTACAGATGTTACCCTGCCAGGGACTCTTTGATCCCCTGTGTCTCAACTGTACCCTGCTGACCACCTCCAACATTTCTCTAGATTTTACGATGACCTTGAACGTCAGTTTTTAGCCAATCAGAGGCAGAGAAAGGCAGAGTAGGGCGGGACATTTGGTAACTCATCAGCACACCGGACAACGCATGCGCACCTCGTTGACTTCCTGACAGCTGAAACAACAACAGCAGAAACTCACCTGTTCCTGTGTGTCTCCTTCACCTCTTTGTGTTTTCTGTGTTTTCTGTAACCGTGTTGGCCCGTGGCTCGCTCCCGGGTCTCCTCGTGTCTCTCCGTGCGCGCTCCCGTGTGCGTGGCGCTTTTTGTTTGGCTGCTGAGCGATGCGGCGGCGCGTCTGTTCACTGAGGAGGAGATGGCTGCTGTCAGGTACCACAGAAACACACCTGAGAGAAATACACATCCTTTACTGCAGTAAAAGTACTAACACACACTGTGATAATACTCCACTACGAGTTAAAGTCCTGCATTCAGACTTTACTGCAGTAAAAGTACTAACACACACTGTGATAATACTCCACTACAAGTTAAAGTCCTGTATTCAGACCTTACTGCAGTAAAAGTACTAACACACATTGTGATAATACTCCACTACAAGTTAAAGTCCTGTATTCAGACCTTACTGCAGTAAAAGTACTAACACACACTGTGATAATACTCCACTACAAGTTCAAGTCCTGTATTCAGACTTTACTGCAGTAAAAGTACTAACACACACTGTGATAATACTCCACTACAAGTTAAAGTCCTGTATTCAGACCTTACTGCAGTAAAAGTACTAACACACACTGTGATAATACTCCACTACAAGTTAAAGTCCTGTATTCAGACCTTACTGCAGTAAAAGTACTAACACACACTGTGATAATACTCCACTACAAGTTAAAGTCCTGCATTCAGACTTTACTGCAGTAAAAGTACTAACACACACTGTGATAATACTCCACTACAAGTTAAAGTCCTACATTCAGACTTTACTGCAGTAAAGGTACTAACACACACTGTGATAATACTCCACTACAAGTTAAAGTCCTGCATTCAGACTTTACTGCAGTAAAAGTACTAACACACACTGTGATAATACTCCACTACAAGTTCAAGTCCTGTATTCAGACTTTACTGCAGTAAAAGTACTAACACACACTGTGATAATACTCCACTACAAGTTAAAGTCCTGTATTCAGACCTTACTGCAGTAAAAGTACTAACACACACTGTGATAATACTCCACTACAAGTTAAAGTCCTGTATTCAGACCTTACTGCAGTAAAAGTACTAACACACACTGTGATAATACTCCACTACAAGTTCAAGTCCTGTATTCAGACTTTACTGCAGTAAAAGTACTAACACACACTGTGATAATACTCCACTACAAGTTAAAGTCCTACATTCAGACTTTACTGCAGTAAAGGTACTAACACACACTGTGATAATACTCCACTACAAGTTAAAGTCCTGCATTCAGACCTTACTGCAGTAAAGGTACTAACACACACTGTGATAATACTCCACTACAAGTTAAAGTCCTACATTCAGACCTTACTGCAGTAAAGGTACTAGCAGAGAGAGATGAAGCAGGCGGTGCAGCGTGAGGAAGCAGGTCTCTACCTCTGGAAGTAGAGATGAATTAAAATAAAAATGATTGTCAAATGCAGTATGAAAATACTAGGGCTGGGTATCACCAATGATTCCTAAATGTATTCAGATTCTCAAGGTTCTGATTGGATCACATTTCTGAAATATCAGTTCCAACACCAGTTTATTTAGTTTGGATATAAAAGAGATTCAAGAAGAACATTTAATGTGATCATATTTCCATACCGTGGTGAAGTTGGTTTCATACTGGACGTTGGCTGTTGGACTCATTAGAACAATCTATTGTGCAGCTTGACCTGTTGACCTGCCCATGTCAGAACCATCTGGTGAACTCAGCTAACTGACCCACACATAACACACAGCTGCTTCTCTCAACAACACACACTTTGTAAATTGGTATTTATAATTATCTATTGTAATTTATTTTCTTTTAATTTAAAAGTAGTTAAATTATTTAATTTGCAACTTCATGTCTTGTTCAAGGTTTCACAGGCGTATTTAATAAAAGACAAAGAAATTCCTGAACCTGTCCTCCAGTTGGTGTATACTAGTATTTTTAAGACCTAAGCCATAAGTATGTCTTTAGAATGTGTATCAAAACTGTTTATGCACTGAATAATGTTCTGGTTTAATAAAGACAAGTATACCACCTAATTAAGATGAATGAGGGGGATCATTAAAAATCATTTTAGTTATTTCAAAACAGCTGTATTGCTGTGAACTAAAGTATTTAAGAGGAATCAATTACTATATCTAAGTTTTTTAATAAAATAGCAAGAAAGCACAAGGACAATTTGCCTCTGACACAAGACCTATTCAGCAGTTTGGTTAACCACTGCTACTTACCTACTTCCCACTGTTACTTGAGATTTAATGGTATTAAAATGAACATATTCTGACAACAAGCTGCCTCTTTGTGTAACAGACTCAAAAATAAATCATTTTGATTTATTCAGTCAACTAAATGTATGAAACAATGAGTGGTTTCTGTGTCAAAAGAGGCCTTGTGCCATATGAAGGATATCTTTCTGTTAATCATAGTTTGTTTTTTATTTAAAGGTCTAAGATCCATGTGGCTGCGTAAAGGAATTGTATTTTTTATATTTTGAATCAAGCTATATTATATATTTATTAACATGATAAAAAATCTCTAAAATCAAAAGGTGGGTGTTTGGAGAAAAGAAGTTTGTGTCATGTGTAGGGCACCAACTTTACCACGATATTTAAACTGTATTCACTACTTCTCATGTAGACGTCTTCCCTTTTCTCATGAACCAATCAGCTGGCCCTTCATCCAGCCCATAATAACCTACCTGTAACGTTTCTCTGTCTCCTCTTCTGTTTGGAAGCAGCTCCACATCATCTGTCCTCTGATATGAAAACAGCTGAGTTATGATCATATTGAGTGGAACATTAAACTAGCAGCCAGAGAGTCTGTTTATCAGACATTGCTGACAGAAAACGCTGCGGTTTAAAGTCAACTCGTTTTCATAACACACACAATGTTCTCCATTAAATATTCAGTTGACGCTCTGAAGTTACCTAGCAACAGTGGATGTTACTGTCAGCTCAGTCAGCGTTAGCCTGACATCAACAGGTGTAGACAGAAAATATGATTATGAGCTCATTTACTGAATCAACCAACTCAGGTCTCCTTTCTTTTCTTTCTTTTCATCCACAACATTAAAGTCTTCTGCTGCTGCTGCTGGCGTTGTGCTGCAGACCGAGATACCTGCTCACTGGAACTTTCTATCCTTCTGTCAACTATTTTAGAGTGCACGCCATGTTCCTGGTCCACACAGGCACGCTCTCTGCTGCTCCTCCGTGGTGGTCAAACAATAATAACAAACCACTTTGAAAGTAGTGAAAGACGGGATTTACATGTACATGTACAAAAGCTATTGAAATATGACCAAAACAATGATAACTTGCTTTTATCTTGAGCACAAGTGACTCGAGAAATGTACCAAAGCGACTGAGAACAACTGTTAATGAGTTGAGCTGCTCTACAATCTGTCCCTATCTTCCCCTGGTTGGGAATCACTGCCCCGGTATAATGCAGAGAGGGAGAGAGCCCTCTGCTGGCAAGATCTGTGCTAACATCCTAGAGACACACCTGATAACAGAATACAGGTAAGAGACAGGAATACCACCATCACACATCCTAGAGACACACCTGATAACAGAATACAGGTAAGAGACAGGAATACCACCATCACACATCCTAGAGACACACCTGATAACAGAATACAGGTAAGAGACTAAGTCATCATGTGTTTGACCCTTTATGTTTCTCTGAATTAAAGAATGTTTCTGTCTCTTCTTGTTCAATGCAAGAACTCAACTAATAGAAACAGAAAATGCTGAGTCATGCTGCTAACCACCAACTCATGTTTTAAATAGTTAAAGAAAAGATCAAAACTCTTTTTGTTAGTTCATCATTTTCACAACTTTATTAAATTTATAAGAACAAAACAATTTGTATTCAAATTCACTCTTAAAAAACTCTTTTATTTCTTACTAAAATATATGAAGTTTATGACCAAATGTGACAAATAAAAATCCTCAAATCTTGATATTGAAGAAGCTGGAAGCTGTAAATATTTAGTATTTTAGTTTAGAAGATGTTACAGACACATAACAAGTCTCATGACTAACTTTAGGTAAATGTTTAAAGTTTGCATCTCTAATAAGGTGACAGAACAACAATCATACATATAATTACTTTATAATATTACTCTCACATGAAGAAAGATAGTTAGTCTGATGAAAATAGATTTTAAATATTCAACACTAAAGATAATTTATATTTTAAACAAATGAAATAATGTTAATGTTAAAACATCTCCACCACAACCTGAAAAACATCAACATCAAATATCAGAAATCAGTAAAACATGTCGGTTATATTTCCACACAGACAATAAATCAGATAAATACTAAAGTCTTGTTTTATTCTAACAACAGTCTGAAGCCCAAATATATTAAGTTTATGATCAAATATAACAAAGAAAAGCATCAAATCTTCATGTTTGAGAAGCTGAAAGCTGGAATATATTTAGTATTTCTGTTATAACTAAAAGTATTAATTGATTAAAACAGTTGGAATAATCCAGAGGTCATCAACCGTTACTATCAACAGAGACATCTTTGCCCCCCCCCCCCCCCCTCCCCCAAAATATAGAAATCTGTCTGGAGCCACAAAATATATTAGAGCTTTATAATAAATAATGAATAAACATGATGTCATGACTTCTCATAAAAATACACGCCACTTTCCTAAAGCCAAGTGTATGTCTACGCTGTTAACAGCTGACAGCAGTCTGCAACGTCACAGCGTAGACATATAACACGCCACTTTCTAAAGCCACGTGGCGTGTTATGGCGAGACTACGTGTTATGGCGAGGCTACGGTTGGGTTTAGGAAACGTCACACGCGTCAATTCACACACTATCGCAAGGTAATGTAAGTCAATGGAGGCCAAACGGCGTTGATGAACACGTTAAAAACAGAGTATGAGTCTTGGTAACCAATAATATCATACCACTTGGCTGTCATACAGACGCCACTTCATGAGATCAGTCTGTTGATCTTTATAATGAAGGTACCAGTCTATTGAAGTCTAAATTATTCTATCATCATCACTCATACGTCTAAATAAGCCTTCATTTATATTTTTAATTTTAGACTTTTTATTGATCATCAGGATGGAAATGACTCCACACAGACCTGAAATACACACATGCTCAGGACCTATTCATGCACTAATGGAGAGATGTCAGAGTGGGGGGGCTGCCAGTGCTGGACCAGCGCCCTGAGAGGTTGGGGGGGGGGGACGGTGCCTTGCTCAAGAGCAGGGATGCACCAAATACAGGATTCGGCTTCAGATTCAGCTGAATATTGGGCTTTTTGACGGGGTTGGGTTTCTGCTGAACCTCAGAAGTTTTCCCAGTGAACTGAACCCTACGCTTGCACTCGGCGCGCTACACTGGACGTAATGACGGCGCCGTTGATTACAGGAAGGTGTTTATGTAGGAGGAGCGTTCAATGCAGTAGGCTGTGAGGAAGTAGAAATGGAACTCATGACCAGAAAAACTGTAGTTTGTCAGAACTTTCAGTCAAAAGAAGGCCATTCAAGTCCAGCTACATGTTCAATCTGCAATGCTGATTAGTCTGGTGGTGGCGAGGACCCTAAACTATACACAACATCACCGCTGTTACAACATCTGGTATGAAACCTCTGAAAGAATACGAGTTGTGATGAAGGAATCTACAGACAGCAGCCAGAATAATATGCTGATGTTGGTCTTTGGACCGTTGGATACATTTCTTAACGTACATTTACTTTGTGAACCTGGAGAATGATCTTTTTCTGTTTAGTATTTGTAATCCATAGCTAGTCTACGGAAACTCAAGATCTCTGTTGATGTTCGGCAACATTTACAGAATAAGACTGGAGACGTACGGAGGCTGGGATGCTGATTTTAGTTGACTAAAATGTTATGTAGCCTAAAATAAAGAATGTAAGAATCACTACAACAATAATAAATGAAAACTAAACTATTCATTACATATAAGTTATTGTCACTAAAGAGAATAATGGATGAATCAGCTGATTGTTGCAGCTCTATTCTGCTCCGTCACATCTTTGAGGAAAGAAACAGACTTTTCTCTGATGAAAACAGACGCAGCAACTCAACATTACAGCTCATCCCTCTTCCTCCTCCTCTTGTTTGTCTTCTTGTCTTCCTTGTGGAAGACTTTTCCATCGGCCTGCTTCCTCCAGCTCAGTTTGATGTTGTCGTCCAGCCCCTGGTCCCTCAGCTTCTGTTTCAGCTGAGACACAAAACTTATCTTATTAGTGGTCCAAGCCTGACGGGGGTCCAAGCCTGAGGGGGGTCCAAGCCTGAGGGGGTCCAAGCCTGAGGGGGGTCCAAGCCTGAGGGGGGTCCAAGCCTGAGGGGGGTCCAAGCCCGAGGGGGGTCCAGCGGAGCTGTGAACCCTATTGTTTTTCTAGAGATTATTTTTCTGATGAGGTCCTCAGGACGCTCCTTGTGCCGATGAGGCTTGGACCCTGTCATAACTGATGCAGTTCTAGTCTTATTTGTTTATTCATGAAGTTAAAACAGTATAAAACATGATTTACCTGCTTCAACATGGCCTCCATCACAGCAGGGTCATTCAGATCCAGATTGTTGTTGTTGTTCTTGTTCTCAAACTTCACTTTCACCACTTTCTTTGACACCACTTTGTAAAAATCAAACAAACTTTATGAGTTCAAACATTTCTGTCTGGATAATAATCAGCATCCTGTTCATTCCTCATCATCAGTTTAAACAATAGATTCAACACTAACTTATCATCTGCAGCTGATCACCACTGCATGCTAACTTTACTAACTATTCCATGGAAATGATCCACATCATGATGTTCACATTTACTCTCCACAACTTGATGTTTGGTGTTTAGAGTCCCGGGTTAGCACTAGGGAGGTAACGATGGTTAAATATGGATAGAAATGTGTAAAGATAACAACCGGTTGAGATAAGAAATGAATGTTGATGCAGTTTTTAAACGTCCTAGAGCGTAATCTACTTTAGATTGACCTTGTTTGACTTCAGACGTCACTACGTCTTCTTAGTTTATTTATTTGAAGAGATTTGTTTCTATATATATATATATATATATATATATATATATATATATATATATATATATATATATATATACACACACACATATACATATATATATATATATATTAGGGCTGTCAAAATAACGCGTTAATTTCGATTAATTAATCTGACAAAAAATAACGCATTAAAAAAACATAACGCAGATTAATCCATTCCATATTGAGGTTTGACCCGGAGCCGTTCTAGCCTCCATTGGACTGTAAAATGAAGGAGGGAGACGAGAATGTGCTGCCTGGATCATTAACTGGAACATTTACTGTAAAAATCTTCTTCCTGCCAACCCTGGCTACCGAAATCTGGAGCCACTGATATGTCTGCTCTTCTCTCTGGTGCTCTGAAGACGATACAGGAAACACAAACACTGCTGCACGGGACGCTAGTTAACACTATACTCAACAGCAGCTAACGTTAGCCTACCGCTAGCTAGTTAACACTATACTCAACAGCAGCTAACGTTAGCCTACCGCTAGCTAGTTAACACTATACTCGACAGCAGCTAATGTTAGCCTACCGCTAGCTAGTTAACACTATCCTCGACAGCAGCTAATGTTAGCCTACCGCTAGCTAGTTAACACTATCCTCGACAGCAGTTAACGTTAGCCTACCGCTAGCTAGTAGCTGGATTAAACACCGTTCCAATGCTGACAGCTAACTCTGAACGGTGTAAAGTGTGACTATGTTTTACTGTAGAGGACTGGGACTCAACACCAGGATGTAACAATCTGCAGCTGCCGAGCTGCCGTCGGAAAAACAACACAGACGGTGCGTTCAATGAAACTGGTAAATTACAGCTTCGTGGTGCATCTGAAGTTATTGTAAATGTCCTTGGTGGTTGTTTTTGTCGTTCAACAGCAATTTACTAGTGAAATAAGTTATTGTTATTGTTATACCTTATTATTAAATCATTTAATTTTGACCATATGACCTTAGCAATAAACAAGCCGTTCTTTAATGTCACCGACTGTTGTTTAGTACCCTTTGTTTTCTTTTCTTTTTTTACTTTCTTAAGAAGTATCGGTTCAGGCACCGTTAATTATGTATGCGATTCATTTCGATTAATTAATCACAGAGTCTGTAATTAATTAGATTAATTTTTTTAATCGATTGACAGCCCTAATATATATATATATATATATATATATATATATATATATATATATATATATATTGTGGTAATGAATGGGTGAATTAAATCACTAGATGCATGTAGACAAGTTGCTAGAGAATGCATGTAGGTATGTGGGTTTGAGGCGTTGTCCAATCACAGTGAGCAAACTGAGTGACTGACATGTCCGTTTAAGCCAATCAGGCGCAAGTAGGAATAATGGCACGGCCTACCGGTCTGAGCTAAAAAAACTGCGGGAGAGAGACTAGTGTGACGAGAGATAACAGAAGTTTACGGAGAAATCCTGCCGTTTTACTGTCAAGAGCTTGAGAAGTTAAATATTTTGGTGTTAGATCTGGCGAGATAGTTGACGGTTAGTCGGGTCTTTGCATTTCCTCCGTGTTATCTTTCTTCAACTAGTTTGACAAGTAAGGTAAAACACCTACATTGTGAATTAAGATACATTATCAAGTGTTGTTCGCTATATTTCCATCCGTGAAAGAGTGCATATGTTTAGTAAGTTTATTTTTATTTCGCTAGTTGTGGAGATCTCGTGGTTGTGCTGGTTACCGCCATTTTGGGTGTGTCCAGGCTGCTACATAGAATCAGTGAGAATATTGATTCAATGAGATTTAAATTTGTTATTAACGCGGCACTTTTGTATATTGTGTATTTCTTTCAAATTGAATGAATTTGTGTACATTGTAAAGCAGCTAGTTCTACATTGTTCATTGTAATGCTGTTATTATTTACCAATTATGGTAAATAACAAATTGAAAGTTTGACATAATTGATACTTATGATATTTCTCTGACTGTCTATTGATTGATTTTTTGTGTGTTTTGGTTCTTTTCTGGTGAAGTTGTGTCACCCAGGATAGATGGCGAGCCCCCCCCCCCAGGAGTCTGGAAGAGTTTTGAGTCTGTTCATCTACACTGCATCTGCTGCTGCAGTAGGACAGCTATAGCACACATTCATTTCTGTACACCTGGACTGAAACATACACTGGTCTTACCAGCTCAGATATCTTGAGACTGTACTGTACTTGGTTATACAGGGGGATGTGATTGTGATTTCAATGAATGTTAGTATTTTTTATTTTATTTTCTTCCATAGTAACTTGAACATTGAACTGTGAACCTGAAGTGTAGTGTGACCCAGGTTAGAAAGGTGCACCTAAAGAATTAGAAAAAAAGGATTGTAGGATCTTTATTTGCCAAAATTGTAAATCTTGGTATTCAAGCTGTTGTCCTTGTCAAATTGTCTGTTGTATGTGGATCCATTTACCATTTCGTTATATAAAAAAGCTGGCATTGTTCAACTTCAAAGCACCATTGTTGGAGTATCTCTGTGCTCCAGTAGTCAAACCTAAAATTCTTCTGGGCCCATAGTCATAGCAGGAGAGTATCTGTTACAGACACATCTGTGGTTCACATCTTCAGAAAACCGTATCATCAACTTAAAGTCCTGAATCTAATCGTGAGTTGAGTATATCGTTACATCTCTATTGTCCTGAATCTAAATGTAAAAGCTGGACCTCACCTGGACCGTAGCAAATGAACGCTCTCTCCATGTCACAGGGCCAGCCCTCCCAGGCTCCTGATTGGCTGAAGTCTGCAGCCACACAAGTCTCGTTGTTGTTATCAGGTTGCCCGTTCTTCCAGAAGCTGAATGAGGAGTTACTTCCATCTGACCACTTCCAGGAGTCTCTGAAAAGGCCGATCCAGGTCCAGTATCCTACAGGTAACATCGCCAGTACCTTCCTGTTCTCTGTGCTGTTTCTCACACTGGCCAGGTCTGTGTGGTGAGCTCTGCAGTAGTTCTGGGCTGCAGTCCATGTCATTTCAGTGTTGATGGAGACAAAAGTCACATCTGACCCTGAAAATGGAGCACAGAGAAGAGTAGAGGCAGCATAACATACAACCTCCATCCATCCACATCTGTGATTCATGTCTTTATAATATCTACAATAAATCCACTGAGATATAAAGAACCACATCAATAAACTAATGAATAACTTTATGTCTTAACATTCTCTCCACATTAATAAGAAATGTCCTTAAATCTAGAAAACAAGATTATATTGTTTGTTTTTCTGCATATGAATATCTTTCAGGTTAATTAAACACATGATCTGTTTATATTGTAAGACGTGTGCACGTGAACATGCACGAGTCCAATCTCTATAATATAATATAATATAATATGTCTTCCTCTGGTGGTGTCATCATTTATTATTCATGTGAATTAGTTTTTGAGTTATTTATTTTATCATTTATGTTATTTAAACTCAAAATAAGAACAACTTTAAAAAGTATGTGCATCACGATTGGTGGGGTGAGTTTGTGGAATGGGCTAGACCAGGTGCTTAAACATTGTACAAACATAACAAAGTTTAAAAAGTTATATAAAAACACTTTATTAAAAGGATATGAAGAGGAAGACAGATGATGGTGAAAGGGGGTTAGTGTATGGATTGTTAGGATGATGGATTTTCGGAAATGGGTTGTTGATGTACTCAAAATGTTAATTAATAAACAAAAGGGTTTGGTATGTGAAGAATTAGAGATGTATTGTTGTGTATATTCATTATCATGTTGTAAAAATATATGATATATAAAGAAATGACTTAAAGTGAATCAGGGGTAGGAAACTTTACAAGCTTCGGCTTCATCCTGCTCCTTTTCGGACAAATTCTTTAAATCAAAAATGGTAATAGTATTTTTAATATTACTTGTAAACACTGGATGGAGATTGTTCCTTTTCCTTTGGTGTGTTGCTACATACTTTTATTTTATAGATATATTTATATATGTGTATTTGTATATGCATATGTATGTATATGTATATATGGGTACATGCTGTATGTGTATATGTATTTTTAATTTTGTTCGAAATAAAAATAAATTAAAATGAATCCTATTATGATGTATGTGTATGTTGTGTGTGATGTCTGTAAGCTCATAAAAGGGAATTTAAATTAAAGTATCTATCTATCTATCTATCTATCTATCTATCTATCTATCTATCTATCAGGACACACTGCTGATGAACCACTGAGCTGTTGTACTGCTCTCATTCCTGCCGTCTTATTATCTGCTGCTCAGTCAGCTGTAAAGCTCTTTGAATGGTACTAACCTGTGTGAAAGCTGCTTTTTGTCAGAGTGACTGACTGATACTACAGAGGCCTGAATAATGAAAACAAAGAGGCAAAGAGAAGCAGAGAAGGGAAACTTCACTAGTTAATATTCTCACCTCTGACATCTGCACAGACTGGATAACACCTGTTGTCACAAATGAAGTCGTACCAGAGTCCATCATTATAACCAGGACGCATCGCTGTGCAGGCTTTTCTACTGTATCCAGCGTCTGGTTGTCCAGTCTTCCATCGTCTGAACTCCGTCTCCCCGGGTTTGTAGAAACTTGTGTCTGACAGTGACCACCTCCAGCTGTCACGGGACAGTCCTATCCAGGCTCTCTGATTGTGATATAAAGAATTAGACTCTGCTCTAGCTGTTTGTTGAAGACCAGATGTTTACCTAATCTTTCCATCTCCAGTCTTGATACTATCAGTCTGATCCTCTAAGACTCCTTCATTCTGTTACCCTCCTTTAATAACTCATTACCAGAGATAGTTTCTGATCACTCAAACTGATTTTCAATTAGCTTCTCCAGAACATAGATCTCTGTTGTTGTAAATACTGTTTTGTGATGTTTTAGTTTTGTTTTACTGCATTAGTTGTTTCTATGTTTCAATGTCTTCTAGTCTTTCTAACACATAATCTTCTTCTGTTTCCATCCCTCTGCTGCAGCTCAGCAGGGAAACACTGTCTGCTGAAGGTTAAACTCAAACACTTTAGACTTCTACTACATTTCAAAGATAAATATTCTACTTTTTCCTGCTCTACATTTAGTTATTAGTTCCTATGGAGGGTTTCAAACCTCCTGTCAGAAAGACTTTGAGATGAAAGAGAGAAAAGTGAACTCACGTAGCTGTTCTTGGAGTAGAACATGTTGTCTAAATTTGCCGTGTTGTTCAGGATCTTCATAACCTCCATGTTGTCTACAGTGGCCAGGTCTCCGTCTTTCTCTCTGCAGTATCTTTGGGCTTCAGTAAAGTTCTTCCTGTCATAAACAAAATAGTACTGACGTCCAGCAGCTGATGAGACAGCACTCAGCCCTGTAGGGACACACACACATATAGAGCAGATTTAATATTTATACTATATTAATACACAATATTATATTTCAGTTGCACCAACAGCGCCTGCTTTCAGATTATCTAAATTATATCAAATGTTGATCCAACTAAAGTAATGATGTTCCTCTAAACCTCCTATTTCTATACCTGACTTTGGTTTATCATGTCAGCTGTTCTGTATTACATGTTATATTATTATCTCTGTAATGTTGTTCATCTGTATTGAGGCAGATCTTAAACCATCTGACTCAACTGGACATCACTTTGGGTCAACTTCTGTTGTTTTAACCCTTGTTCCTCACTAGAGACATTTTTGTCTTTTTCATTGTTATTTATTTAATAATGTGTCTGTGTTAATGCTGACAACATGATTTCTGGTAAGGATGTGAGTTTTTAGTTGATGTTTTGAAGTTCAAGCTCAGTTTCTATAAAAAGTCAAAAATAAACAGTTTAATCAAAATACTGACACTTAGAAGACAAATATGCTCCATTGAAACCCATTATAACTAGTGCGGTCAGTTAAACGCATTATTAACGGCGTTAACGCAAACCCATTTTAACGGCGACAATTTTTTTATCGTGAGATTAATGTTCTTTTTGGCCTAGCAAACTTTGTAGTTTTTTTTCACATGCTGTTGCAACAACTAGTAACGTTAGAAAAACTACAACACCACACCGGATCTAGCTAGACCGGAAACACAACAACAGGCACGCCTGCACGTGTTTGGGCTTGGAGCCGGCCAAAGAGTAGGAGGCTAACGTTACGTTTTGAGTGGATGGCGAGCGCGAGATGCCAATAAGATTCTGAATGGAAAGTTTACTTTTAAAAAGTTGTGGAGGGGGACAGTAGTTTCACCATACACAGCCTGGATGACACGGAGGAAGCAGCCACACTCAACCGGTGATCAAGGGACGTCAGTGAGTAATCAACATTATTTAGAGGTAACTGCACACCATATTGACTCTGTATATCAGCATACTGTTTTAGGACTGTGATGTTTGTATTGTTTTTTTTTGACTGTTTTTGTCATTTGGGACATTGTCCCCCCCCTTTTCTGTCCAGGAGAACTGTTAACATTCCTTATTAGAAAAACATAAAGGTTACCAATGTCCTGCTGTGACATCCGTTTTTGGTCCATTTAGTTTGTACTGTATAAGCAAAGTGTTAGTGTTACATCTCAGTTAGGTTAGGTACTTGTAGGAATTGTGCAATAATGACAGATTCACACTTTTCTTTTGTTTACAGAAAATAGAAAAAATAAATAATAAACAATTACAAATCTTAAAGTCAAGTTCATAAAGTAACTTTCTTTGCATTCATTTGATTCCCAATTAAGATCCACTGGTAAGAATGGCTTTCCATTGTTAAAAACTGTTCTGAAATGCAAAATAATAGAATTTTATTCATGTCATAAAACATTAATTAATTATTAAAAAACATTAATCGTGAATAACTATAGAAATTTGGCGATTAATCGTGATTAAAAAAATTAATCGTTTGACAGCCCTAGTTATGACACATAGTTATCCCACCATCGTTGTAGAATAAAATCATCATTCCATCTCATCAGTCTTTCTATCTAGGGCCCAGGCTTCTCATTAGTAGATGTTACTATGTTCACCATATGGAGCCATGTTCCTGTTAACCTGCTGTTTCCTTGTTTCCTCTCAGGGTGATGCTGCTGGATTCTGGAGCTGCAGCACAACTATGTTACTAAAAATGTGTGTGTGTGTTGGTGTGTGTGTGTGTGTGTGTGTGTGTGTGTCTGTGTGTGTGTGTGTTTGTGTGTGTGTGTGTGTTTGTGTGTTTGTGTGTGTGTGTGTGTGTGTGTGTGTTAGTGTGTGTGTATGTGTGTGTGTGTGTGTGTGTGTTAGTGTGTGTGTGTGTGTGTGTTAGTGTGTGTGTGTGTGTGTGTTAGAGTGTGTGTGTGTGTGTGTTAGTGTGTTTGTGTGTGTGTGTGTTAGTGTGTGTGTGTGTGTGTGTGTGTTAGAGTGTGTGTGTGTGTGTGTGTGTGTGTGTGTGTGTGTGTGTCAGAGTTTGTGTGTGTGTGTATGTGTGTGTTTGTGTGTGTTTGTGTGTGTGTTAGAGTTTGTGTGTGTGTGTGTGTGTGTTAGGGTCTGTGTGTGTGTGTGTGTGTGGGGGGGGGGGGTTGTAATGTGTTCAATCATACTAAGTACTAGTATACTAAGAGCAGTAAAAATGAAGCATCAGATGTGACTTTTGTCTTCATCAACACCCAAATGACATGAGACACTGCAGAGATCACCATAACAACATAGAAACTAGAACATGCATTTCCTGCAGTAAAATGTGTGTGAATGCTGAGAAGGCTAAACTGGATTACTGGCTTAAACGTGTAAGAAGAAGCCTAAATCATGGACAACATTGTTGTGGGATTGGTGACAGGCTCGTCAGTCATCAGTTAAAAAAAAGGCTTGTCCGTCCAGGGAGGGCACAGCTGACTCTGGGGGCGGACCCAGCCCCCTAAAGCCCGCCCATAACGCCGGGACTGAATAGATGTGACTAACTGGTAAACCCAGTAGTGTGAGTAGTTACTGGAACACAAACTAAATTAGAGCTGCAAGCAGCGTTGGACGGGCCCTCACACCTCCTGGCATGACCAATGAAAATGGAACTCTCTGCTCAGTTCAATGATACCTCATACAAGAGTGTACAAGAAACGGATCATTAGTCATTAAAGGGGGCGTGACTTAATCATATGGGGCGGGGCAAACCGTCACGAATTGATTAGGAACTCTTTGCTGAGTTCAAAGATACCTCTCACAAGAGTTTACCTTCAACGGTTCACAAGTTATGAAAGGGGGTGTGGCCTGAGTACATGGGCGTGGCTAGAGTATAGGGGCCGGCTCATTATCACATGGAGACCACACCTAAGTTTTTAAAAGTTTTTTCTGAAACGATTTCTCGTTCATCGCTAAACACTGAAAATGCCCGCGGTGCCACGCCAACACTGTTTGACGAAATGTTATTCTTTTAATAACTTTTCATCTTTAAGGTGTTGAGAAGATACAGACCAAGATTGAAGTCCATCGTACGAAATCTCTAGGAGGAGTTTGTTAAAGTCTAGCACCTTGACTTTTAGGCCCACTTCCTGTTGCCACTAGGGGGCGCTATGACTTTGAGTCAATATCGGCATGTAGATGTTAACGAAAAGTTTTTCTTTTAATAACTTTTCATCTTTAATGTCTAAGATGGCACAGACAGAATTTGAAGTTGATTGGATGAAATCTCTAGGAGGAGTTCGTTACAGTACGACGTGGAAATGGCCAAAATCGCACTAATTTCGAACATTCAATTTAAAATGGCAGACTTCTTGTTGGATTTAGGGTATGGCTCCAATGAGCTCTTTTGTACGTCTTGATATGCTACATATGTTCACCAAGTTTCATGAGTCTACGTTAAACGTACTGCAGGGGCTCAATTTTTTAAGTTTTGTAGGGGGCGCTAGCGAGCCATTTTTGTGCGCCTATCTCAAGCTCCGCTAAATACTAAATTTCACGCGGTAGGCTTGATGCGAGACCCCGCTCAGCTGTTGCTGTACAATCAGCGCATATTCCCTTGGTGACTTTTTGATAAACAAGTATGTTAAAGCCCCTCAACCTAACATTTCCGCTCAACGAACCGCATCTCCTCCGTTTTTCATATTGGTAGCGCACGGTTTCTTCTTTGCACCGGGCACCGGCGACAGCGTACGTGTCGGCCTTTCTCAGATGTGCCACAGTCTACGGCTCACAAAGCTGACAACCTAGCGACAGATGTAGTGCGCGATGAGTGAGTAAACTACTTGTTATACTATCAGCACCCGCGGACCGCTGTCGGACTTGTGTTTCTGCATCGCTATAGGTACAGTGGAGGTTTTCAGAATCAAAGGACCCTGCTGGTTCTATCTACCACTACAGCACGGGGGAGCCATTACGTCTCACGCTTGCTCGACCGGGCACTGAAAGACCAATTCATTACATGTGCGTGTTACCATAGTATAATTATACACATAACACCAGGTGGTAAGGTGAACTTGATTTACCTTGCCTGAGGAGTCACATTCAACGGCCCAGCGCGGACGTGTGTCCAATTAATGACTCACCGTCTCTCTGTTATGAGAGAATCCAATTCGCGGTCAGTGGAGGCATACCGCGTCATTCACTGTTATACCAGAAGATCGCTTATGGTCAAAGAGGGTTTGGTACAAATGTGTGAGAGACGCCGCTTCTTAACAGTAACGAGTAAAGTAAAAAGTTACTTTCCATAGGGGGNGAGAGAGAGAGAGAGAGAGAGAGAGAGAGAGAGAGAGAGAGAGAGAGAGAGAGAGAGAGAGAGAGAGAGAGAGAGAGAGAGAGACAGAGAGAGAGAGATAAAGAGAGACAGAGAGAGAGAGAGAGAGAGAGAGGGAGAGAGAGAGAGAGAGAGAGAGAGACACAGAGAGAGAGAGATAAAGAGAGACAGAGAGAGAGAGAGAGAGAGAGAGAGAGAGAGAGAGAGAGAGACAGAGAGAGAGAGACACAGAGAGACAGAGAGAGAGAGAGAGAGATAAAGAGAGAGAGAGAGAGAGAGACAGAGAGAGAGACAGAGAGAGAGAGAGTCTGTCTCTCTCTCTCTCTCTCTCTCTCTCTCTCTCTCTCTCCCTCTCTCTCTCTGTCTCTATCTCTCTGTCTCTCTTTATCTCTCTCTCTCTGTGTCTCTCTCTCTCTGTCTCTCTCTCTCTCTCTCTCTCTCTCTCTCTCTCTCTCTTTCTCCCTCTCTCTCTCTCCCTCTCTCTCTCTGTCTCCGTAGCTCCGTAGCTCTTCGTTCAATAAACTGTCTGTACACTTACAACGTTCTCAATGCTTCTGTTAACATGTAGAGACCCTCATTATGCTACCGTTGAAGTTTGGTGATATTTTGAGCCTTTTTAGTGGTATAAATAGCGATTTGTTTTTACTTTCCCTGGTCCCTGAATACTAGCGTTGTAAGCTAACCAGCGGTCCGCGCTAGCTTCATCCAAGCTACAAACACAATCAGTTATCATGAAAACATGTCCCAGAGAGACAGAGTGGGGACACAGCTGTTATTAACCCCTAGGTTCATTTTGCACCGGAATTGTCCTTTAAAGATTTATATTGTAAAATTCCACACATTTCTATATGAAAACATTGCAGTAAAGGTACTAGCAGCGACACACACACACACACACACACACACACACACACACACACACACACACACACACACACACACACACACACACACACACACACACACAGACACACACCTCATGATTGTGCTCAGGAGTATATTTACAGTGTGCATGTCTAAGGGCAACACGGTCTCACAGCAGTTCGTGAAATGGTCACGTTATTTTTAATCTATTGATTCGTGTACACGGACACGATTATCTTGTTTATTTCGTGTTGCTGAGAACGTCATTTATTCGTGTGGTCAGCACATAATGGGAAGCATCTATACGGAGGTTTATACGGAGGTCTCTGGGACGCCGACGCGCCACAACAACGGGACAGTTGGGGTTTACACCGGGACTCGAACTCCGGTCTCCGGGGTGAAAGTCCTGTGTTGTTTGACCCATCCACCCCCCCCAACCAACCTCCCTACGTGGATTTTCGGCATTTCATACTACTAGCTACTGTAATCGTGCTGTGATCATGAAATATGCTTCCCATTAGAATTGGGTGAAAGTGCTGTAAATGCTAGCAGGTTGAGAGCCACTACTCATCATTTTTGCTCTACTGAAAGCGCATGAAATCTTGCAAAACGTGCTTGTCTTTATAGGTTATAACTATTGTTACATTCCATAGACTAAACATTGAATTGATTAAAAATAACCATAAGTTGCAGCCATAATATTTACAGTCTATGGTTGCACCCCAGCTACTGACAGGAAATGTAAAC
This sequence comes from Sander lucioperca, assembly GCF_008315115.2. Classification (NCBI taxonomy): domain Eukaryota; kingdom Metazoa; phylum Chordata; class Actinopteri; order Perciformes; family Percidae; genus Sander; species Sander lucioperca. The sequence continues at coordinate 23,424,788 of NC_050184.1, read as the reverse complement.
ACGCCAATATTTAGTTTCATCAAGGCTGGCTGTCATCGTGACACATTGTAATTTGGTTGTAGTTTTAGGGGTGCTGAGCTCCTTTTTAGGGGTGCTTTTTAGGGGTGCTGAAGCACCCCTAAAAAGGGGCTAGCCTCGCCCTTGGTGCACGCCATGTTCCTGGTCCACACAGGCACGCTCTCTGCTGCTCCTCCGTGGTGGTCAAACAATAATAACAAACCACTTGGAAAGTAGTGAAAGACGGGATTTACATGTACATGTACAACAGCTATTGAAATTTGACCAAAACAATGATAACTTGCTTTTATCTTGAGCACAAGTGACTCGAGAAATGTACCAAAGCGACTGAGAACAACTGTTAATGAGTTGAGCTGCTCTACAATCTGTCCCTATCTTCCCCTGGTTGGGAATCACTGCCCCGGTATAATGCAGAGAGGGAGAGAGCCCTCTGCTGGCAAGATCTGTGCTAACATCCTAGAGACACACCTGATAACAGAATACAGGTAAGAGACAGGAATACCACCATCACACATCCTAGAGACACACCTGATAACAGAATACAGGTAAGAGACAGGAATACCACCATCACACATCCTAGAGACACACCTGATAACAGAATACAGGTAAGAGACTAAGTCATCATGTGTTTGACCCTTTATGTTTCTCTGAATTAAAGAATGTTTCTGTCTCTTCTTGTTCAATGCAAGAACTCAACTAATAGAAACAGAAAATGCTGAGTCATGCTGCTAACCACCAACTCATGTTTTAAATAGTTAAAGAAAAGATTGAAAGTCTTTTTGTTAGTTCATCATTTTCACAACTTTATTAAATTTATAAGAACAAAACAAGTTGTATTCAAATTCACTCTTAAAAAACTCTTTTATTTCTTACTAAAATATATGAAGTTTATGACCAAATGTGACAAATAAAAATCCTCAAATCTTGATATTGAAGAAGCTGGAAGCTGTAAATATTTAGTATTTTAGTTTAGAAGATGTTACAGACACATAACAAGTCTCATGACTAACTTTAGGTAAATGTTTAAAGTTTGCATCTCTAATAAGGTGACAGAACAACAATCATACATATAATTACTTTATAATATTACTCTCACATGAAGAAAGATAGTTAGTCTGATGAAAATAGATTTTAAACATTCAACACTAAAGATAATTTATATTTTAAACAAATTAAATAATGTTAATGTCAAAACATCTCCACCACAACCTGAAAAACATCAACATCAAATATCAGAAATCAGTAAAACATGTCGGTTATATTTCCCCACAGACAATAAATCAGATAAATACTAAAGTCTTGTTTTATTCTAACAACAGTCTGAAGCCCAAATATATTAAGTTTATGATCAAATATAACAAAGAAAAGCATCAAATCTTCATGTTTGAGAAGCTGAAAGCTGGAATATATTTAGTATTTCTGTTATAACTAAAAGTATTAATTGATTAAAACAGTTGGAATAATCCAGAGGTCATCAACCGTTACTATCAACAGAGACATCTTTGCCCCCCCCCCCCCCCTCCCCCAAAATATAGAAATCTGTCTGGAGCCACAAAACATATTAGAGCTTTATAATAAATAATTAATAAACATGATGTCATGACTTCTCATAAAAATACACGCCACTTTCCTAAAGCCAAGTGTATGTCTACGCTGTTAACAGCTGACAGCAGTCTGCAACGTCACAGCGTAGACATATAACACGCCACTTTCTAAAGCCACGTGGCGTGTTATGGCGAGACTACGTGTTATGGCGAGGCTACGGTTGGGTTTAGGAAACGTCACACGCGTCAATTCACACACTATTGCAAGGTAATGTAAGTCAATGGAGGCCAAACGGCGTTGATGAACACGTTAAAAACAGAGTATGAGTCTTGGTAACCAATAATATCATACCACTTGGCTGTCATACATACACCAATTCATGAGATCAGTCTGTTGATCTTTATAATGAAGGTACCAGTCTATTGAAGTCTAAATTATTCTATCATCATCACTCATACGTCTAAATAAGCCTTCATTTATATTTTTAATTTTAGACTTTTTATTGATCCCTAGTGTGGAAATGACTCCACACAGACCTGAAATACACACATGCTCAGGACCTCTTCATGCACTAATGGAGAGATGTCAGAGTGGGGGGGGCTGCCAGTGCTGGACCAGCGCCCTGAGAGGTTGGGGGGGGGGTACGGTGCTTTGCTCAAGAGCAGGGATTCACCAAATACAGGATTCGGCTTCGGATTCAGCTGAATATTGGGCTTTTTGACGGGGTTGGGTTTCTGCTGAACCTCAGAAGTTTTCCCAGTGAACTGAACCCTACAGTTGCGCTCCGCGCGCTACGCTGGTCGCCGTAATGACGGCGCCGTTGATTACAGGAAGGTGTTTATGTAGGAGGATCGTTCAATGCAGTAGGCTGTGAGGAAGTGGAAATGGAACTCGTGAGCAGAAAAAGTGAAGTTTGGCAGAACTTTCAGTCAAAAGAAGGCCATTCAAGTCCAGCTACATGTTCAATCTGCAATGCTGATTAGTCTGGTGGTGGCGAGGACCCTAAACTATACACAACATCACCGCTGTTACAACATCTGGTATCAAACATCTGAAAGAATACGAGTTGTGATGAAGGAATCTACAGACAGCAGCCAAAATAATATGCTGATGTTGGTCTTTGGACCGTTGGATACATTTCTTAACGTACGTTTACTTTGTGAACCTGGAGAATGATCTTTTTCTGTTTAGTATTTGTAATCCATAGCTAGTCTACGGAAACTCAAGATCTCTGTTGATGTTCGGCAACATTTACAGAATAAGACTGGAGACGTACGGAGGCTGGGATGCTGATTTTAGTTGACTAAAATGTTATGTAGCCTAAAATAAAGAATGTAAGAATCACTACAACAATAATAAATGAAAACTAAACTATTCATTACATATAAGTTATTGTCACTAAAGAGAATAATGGATGAATCAGCTGATTGTTGCAGCTCTATTCTGCTCCGTCACATCTTTGAGGAAAGAAACAGACTTTTCTCTGATGAAAACAGACGCAGCAACTCAACATTACAGCTCATCCCTCTTCCTCCTCCTCTTGTTTGTCTTCTTGTCTTCCTTGTGGAAGACTTTTCCATCGGCCTGCTTCCTCCAGCTCAGTTTGATGTTGTCGTCCAGCCCCTGGTCCCTCAGCTTCTGTTTGAGCTGAGACACAAAACTTATCTTATTAGTGGTCCAAGCCTGAGGGGGGTCCAAGCCTGAGGGGGGTCCAAGCCTGAGGGGGGTCCAAGCCCGAGGGGGTTCCAAGCCCGAGGGGGATCCAGCGGAGCTGTGAACCTTATTGTTTTCCTAGAGATTATTTTTCCGTTGATAAAAGTCATGCTACAGCCTAAACCGTACATGGTGGGGGGGTGACATTTTCAGGACTGGTCCAGATCTCTGCCAGGACCTCGGACAAAACAATTCATCCACTTCCACCACTAGGTGGCGCTATAGCAGAAAGTTTACCACCAAACAAAATGTCATAGCTAGCTACCAAACATGTACTTTAGCATATCTCAGCCAAATTAATAGGTATTAGCGCAGAACTTGGTATTGTTGTTCAACATCCAACTACGATGCTCTGTACCAAAATTGGCGAATTGAAGGTTGGCCATTAGGGGGCGCTATAATCAATGTTTATGGTTTTGGCCAATAACTCAATGTTTGTAAATTGGACATTTGCGATTGTAATTTCTCTGCCGTAGTAATTGCTATCACCGTGAAACTTGTGATGCTTGTTTGGCATGCCGCTCTGAGGCTCTGTACCAAATTTGGTGAAGATCGGCCATTAGGGGGCGCTATATTCAATGTAGACCAGTTTTGGCCCTTTTACTCAATCAACGTTAATGGGATATTTGCAACGGCGATGTACCACAGACCTTGCTGCTCAAACCTCTCGATATTTCCTGACGTTTGCCTCCCCACCGTTACACTTAGCGTTACACGCTCCTTGTGCCGATGAGGCTTGGACCCCGTCATAACTGATGCAGTTCTAGTCTTATTTGTTTATTCATGAAGTTAAAACAGTATAAAACATGATTTACCTGCTTCAACATGGCCTCCATCACAGCAGGGTCATTCAGATCCAGATTGTTGTTGTTGTTCTTGTTCTCAAACTTCACTTTCATCACTTTCTTTGACACCACTTTGTAAAAATCAAACAAACTTTATGAGTTCAAACATTTCTGTCTGGATAATAATCAGCATCTTGTTCATTCCTCATCATCAGTTTAAACAATAGATTCAACACTAACTTATCATCTGCAGCTGATCACCACTGCATGCTAACTTTACTAACTATTCCATGGAAATGATCCACATCATGATGTTCACATTTACATTTAGCACTAGGGAGGTAACGATGGTTAAATATGGATAGAAATGTGTGAAGATAACAACCGGTTGAGATAAGAAATGAATGTTGATGCAGTTTTTAAACGTCCTAGAGCGTAATCTACTTTAGATTGACCTTGTTTGACTTCAGACGTCACTACGTCTTCTTAGTTTATTTATTTGAAGAGATTTGTTTCTATTAATTTAGTTATTTAGATGAGGGATTTGTTTTAAACATCTAAGTTTGTTCTTTAAGATAAAATACAGTTTCAGATTAACTTTTGATAAGAGAACACATCTGTTGTTCTGCACAGTTTATAGAAATAAAGGAAGATTTTCACTCATTCTGTTAAAAACATCTTGAGAAAACGGTATCATCAACTTAAAATCCTGAATCTAATCGTGAGTTGAGTATATCGTTACATCCCTATTGTCCTGAATCTAAATGTAAAAGCTGTCTGAATCCTGGGTTAGCACTCACCTGGACCGTAGCAAATGAACGCTCTCTCCATGTCACAGGGCCAGCCCTCCCAGGTTCCTGATTGGCTGAAGTCTGCAGCCACACAAGCCTCGTTCCCGTTCTTGGTATCAGGTTGCCCGTTCTTCCAGAAGCTGAATGAGGAGGTACTTCCATCTGACCACTTCCAGGAGTCTCTGAAAAGGCCAATCCAGGCATACTTTCCTCCAGCAGTTATCACCTGCTGTACCTTCTGGTTCTCTGTCATGTTTCTCACACTGGCCAGGTCTGTGTAGTGATCTCTGCAGTAGCTCTGGGCTGCAGTCCATGTCAGGGATTTGGTGACGATGACAAAAGTCACATCTGATCCTGAAAATGGAGCACAGAGAAGTGTAGAGGCAGCATAACATACAACCTCCATCCATCCACATCTGTGATTCATGTCTTTATAATATCTAAAATAAATCCACTGAGATATAAAGTAATATAATTATAAAATAATGAATAACTTTATTTACCAACAGTCTCTCCACATTAATAAGAAATGTCCTTAAATCTAAAAAACAAGATTATATTGTTGTTTTTCTGCATATGAATATTTTCTCAGGTTAATTAAACACACATGTTCTGTTTATATTGTAAGATGTGTGCACGTGAACATGCACGAGTCCAATCTCTATAACATAATATAATATGATATGTCTTCCTCTGGTGGTGATGCTGATGAACCACTGAGCTGTTGTACTGCTCTCATTCCTGCCGTCTTATTATCTGCTGCTCAGTCAGCTGTAAAGCTCTTTGAATGGCACTAACCTGTGTGAAAGCTGCTTTTTGTCAGAGTGACTGACTGATACTACAGAGGCCTGAATAATGAAAACAAAGAGGCAAAGAGAAGCAGAGAAGGGAAACTTCACTAGTTAATATTCTCACCTCTGACATCTGCACAGACTGGATACCACCTGTCGTCACACCTGAGGTCGTGCCAGAGTCCATCAGAAGAATGCATCGCTATGCAGAGTTTTTTACTGTAAACTGCGTCTGGTTGTCCAGGCCCCCATCGTCTGAACTCCGTCTCCCCGGGTTTGTAGAAACTTGTGTCTGACAGTGACCACCTCCAGGTGGGGACATGGTCATCGTACAGTCCTATCCAGGCTCTCTGATTGTGATATAAAGAATTAGACTCTGCTCTAGCTGTTTGTTGAAGACCAGATGTTTACCTAATCTTTCCATCTCCAGTCTTGATACTATCAGTCTGATCCTCTAGGACTCCTTCATTCTGTTACCCTCCTTTAATAACTCATTACCAGAGATAGTTTCTGATCACTCAAACTGATTTTCAATTAGCTTCTCCAGAACATAGATCTCTGTTGTTGTTAATACTGTTTTGTGATGTTTTAGTTTTGTTTTACTGCATTAGTTGTTTCTATGTTTCAATGTCTTGTTAGTCTTTCTAACACATAATCTTCTTCTGTTTCCATCCCTCTGCTGCAGCTCAGCAGGGAAACACTGTCTGCTGAAGGTTAAACTCAAACACTTTAGACTTCTACTACATTTCAAAGATAAATATTCTACTTTTTCCTGCTCTACATTTAGTTATTAGTTCCTATGGAGGGTTTCAAACCTCCTGTCAGAAAGACTTTGAGATGAAAGAGAGAAAAGTGACCTCACGTAGCTGTTGTTGGAGTAGAACATGTTGTCTAAATTTGCCGTGTTGTTCAGGATCTTCATAACCTCCATGTTGTCTACAGTGGCCAGGTCTCCGTCTTTCTCTCTGCAGTATCTTTGGGCTTCAGTAAAGTTCTTCCTGTCATAAACAAAATAGTACTGACGTCCAGCAGCTGATGAGACAGCACTCAGCCCTGTAGGGACACACACATATAGAGCAGATTTAATATTTATACTATATTAATACACAATATTATATTTCAGTTACACCAACAGCGCCTGCTTTCAGATTATTTAAATGATATAAAATGTTGGATGGTGACAAACTTCAATTAAAGGAAACCAAACTGAAGTATTGATGTTCCTCTAAACCTCCTATTTCTAT
>NC_050184.1:23345401-23412901 GCF_008315115.2 Sander lucioperca | reverse complement strand
TTTGGTTAACCACTGCTACTTACCTACTTCCCACTGTTACTTGAGATTTAATGGTATTAAAATGAACATATTCTGACAACAAGCTGCCTCTTTGTTTAACAGACTCAGAAAAATAAATCATTTTGATTTATTCAGTCAACTAAATGTATGAAACAATGAGTGGTTTCTGTGTCAAAAGAGGCCTTGTGCCATATGAAGGATATCTTTCTGTTAATCATAGTTTGTTTATTATTTAAAGGTCTAAGATCCATGGCTGCGTAAAGGAATTGTATTTTTTTATATTTTGAATCAAGCTATATTATATATTTATTAACATGATAAAAATCTCTAAAATCAAAAGGTGGGTGTTTGGAGAAAGAAGTTTGTGTCATGTGTAGGGCACCAACTTTACCACGATATTAAACTGTTTCACTACTTCTCATGTAGACGTCTTCCCTTTTCTCATGAACCAATCAGCTGGCCCTTCATCCAGCCCATAATAACCTACCTGTAACGTTTCTCTGTCTCCTCTTCTGTTTGGAAGCAGCTCCACATCATCTGTCCTCTGATATGAAAACAGCTGAGTTATGATCATATTGAGTGGAACATTAAACTAGCAGCCAGAGAGTCTGTTTATCAGACATTGCTGACAGAAACGCTGCGTTTAAAGTCAACTCGTTTTCATAACACACACAATGTTCTCCATTAAATATTCATCTGACGCTCTGAAGTTACCTAGCAACAGTGGATGTTACCGTCAGCTCAGTCAGCGTTAGCCTGACATCAACAGGTGTAGACAGAAAATATGATTATGAGCTCATTTACTGAATCAACCAACTCAGGTCTCCTTTCTTTTCTTTCTTTTCATCCACAACATTAAAGTCTTCTGCTGCTGCTGCTGGCGTTGTGCTGCAGACCGAGATACCTGCTCACTGGAACTTTCTATCCTTCTGTCAACTATTTTAGAGTGCACGCCATGTTCCTGGTCCACAGGCACGCTCTCTGCTGCTCCTCCGTGGTGGTCAAACAATAATAACAAACCACTTTGAAAGTAGTGAAAGACGGGATTTACATGTACATGTACAAAAGCTATTGAAATATGACCAAAACAATGATAACTTGCTTTATCTTGAGCACAAGTGACTCGAGAAATGTACCAAAGCGACTGAGAACAACTGTTAATGAGTTGAGCTGCTCTACAATCTGTCCCTATCTTCCCCTGGTTGGGAATCACTGCCCCGGTATAATGCAGAGAGGGAGAGAGCCCTCTGCTGGCAAGATCTGTGCTAACATCCTAGAGACACACCTGATAACAGAATACAGGTAAGAGACAGGAATACCACCATCACACATCCTAGAGACACACCTGATAACAGAATACAGGTAAGAGACTAAGTCATCATGTGTTGACCATTTATGTTTCTCTGAATTAAAGAATGTTTCTGTCTCTTCTTGTTCAATGCAAGAACTCAACTAATAGAAACAGAAATGCTGAGTCATGCTGTTAACCACCAACTCATGTTTTAAATAGTTAAGAAAAGATTGAAAGTCTTTTTGTTAGTTCATCATTTTCACAACTTTATTAAATTTATAAGAACAAAACAATTTGTATTCAAATTCACTCTTAAAAACTCTTTTATTTCTTACTAAAATATATTAAGTTTATGACCAAATGTGACAAATAAAAATCCTCAAATCTTGATATTGAAGAAGCTGGAAGCTGTAAATATTTAGTATTTTAGTTTAGAAGATGTTACAGACACATAACAAGTCTCATGACTAACTTTAGGTAAATGTTTAAAGTTTGCATCTCTAATAAGGTGACAGAACAACAATCATACATATAATTACTTATATTACTCTCACATGAAGAAAGATAGTTAGTCTGATGAAATAGATTTTAAATATTCAACACTAAAGATAATTTATTTTAAACAAATTAAATAATGTTAATGTTAAAACATCTCCACCACAACCTGAAAACATCAACATCAAATATCAGAAATCAGTAAAACATGTCGGTTATATTTCCCCACAGACAATAAATCAGATAAATACTAAAGTCTTGTTTTATTCTAACAACAGTCTGAAGCCCAAATATATTAAGTTTATGATCAAATATAACAAAGAAAAGCATCAAATCTTCATGTTTGAGAAGCTGTGAATATATTTAGTGTTTCTGTCTGGAAGATGTTACAGTCACATCAAGTTTTAGGTAAATGTTTAAAGTTTGCATCTCTGCAGACAGAATATTACCCAGATTTTAAACAAATTAAAAAATAAAATGTTAAAACATCTCCACCTCCAACCTGATGAACAATCGGTTCAATTCTGCAGATTTTCATCTGGATCACGGCTGAAAACTGTAAAACATCTCAGATTGTGTTGATAGGGTGAAAGCACAAACACTAATATATTCACATGATTATCTTGTATATCATCATTTAAAGATATTGTGACTCATCACAGCCAGACGCCTGTTAAGGCCTTTCCACACGGGGAGCGATTGTCTCGCCTCGCAGTCTGACAGGCGACGCAACAAGCGGGCAACCCCGTGAAACTGTCGCGTTCGTGCTCGTCACACACACACGCTGTAAGGAATTTGTCCAAATGAGGCCCAAAGGCCTGTCAAATCTGACTCCAATTTATAATTTCTGCGCCTTCTTTCATGAAACTATAGTTTACCAGAACACAAGGATCAATCTGAGATGAAGAGTTCAGATAAAAGCAACATTTTAGTCCAGCATAAGAGTTACAACACAGCTGTGGGTTCACAAAAACAGAGGGTAAGGGTAGTTTCCCTAGCAACAGACATCAGTCCGAACCAAGTTGTCCTCGAAGTATGGAGCTCGATCTGTCTCTCCTCAAGCTTTATCATATCCTCACGGCGGGGGGCTGTCTTCTTGTTTCTAGGCAGAAACTGTTATCTTACACAGACACACACGCCAAGGTCGGGGTCTTAGTTTGGTGCAACTTCCTCTTCCATTCTCGCAACCTTCAAACAATGCACCTCTATGCCATAAAACCCTAAGTCTAAACTATTTTTATGACTTAAGCTTAACTTTCTGTGCATCAGAGGTCACCCGGAGTACTTTTAACCACTTCCTCAATGACTACACAGCTCTTCTGCAACGAGGACATACACACATTTAGTTAATTTTGCCCGCAGGCTGCAAGAGTTGAACTGTGTTGAACTTTTCTCTACACCAGCGACGCACAAATCAATGAACAAGAGATTGTTGTGTTTGTGAGTTTACTAAAATATTAAAGTCTTTTCTAAACAGTTATCAGAACAGAGACAGCGGAGCTTCTGCTTGTCAGAGCATCGGCACAAGACGTCCCTAATCAAGACTATGCTAATGTAGCTAACGTTAGCTATCAACAATAACTGTCTGTGGTTAGGAAAGACTAGGATTACCACTATGTGTTATAAATCCACCTGTGATTAGGGAGATATGAAACCACAGTCAGCTGATCTCATCCAGTTGTACGGCAGGGATACAGTATCTCCATGGTTACCACACATTGATTGCCTGGTGTTTCCTCGCGGAGCGTTGTCCTTCACATGACGTGACTACGCAGGCCAACGGTCGCTCCCCGTGTGGAAAACCCTTTACTCTCAAACAAAGAAAGACATTTTATCTCATTAAAATAGATTTTAAAGAAGAAACAGTAAATCAGTAAAACATGTCAGTTATATTTCCCCAAAGATGATAAATCAGATAAATAATAAAGTCTTGTTTTATTCTAACAGTCTGAAGCCCAAATATATTAAGTTTATCACCAAATATGACTAAATAAAGCATAAAATCTTCATATTTGAGAAGCTGAAAGCTGTGAATATATTTAGTATTTCTGCTTGCAAAGAAACAGACTTTTCTCTGATGAAAACAGACGCAGCAACTCAACATTACAGCTCATCCCTCTTCCTCCTCCTCTTGTTTGTCTTCTTGTCTTCCTTGTGGAAGACTTTTCCATCGGCCTGCTTCCTCCAGCTCAGTTTGATGTTGTCGTCCAGCCCCTGGTCCCTCAGCTTCTGTTTCAGCTGAGACACAAAACTTATCTTATCTCATTTGTTTTTTCATAAAGGTAAAACAGTATAAAACATGATTTACCTGCTTCAACATGGCCTCCATCACAGCAGGGTCATTCAGATCCAGATTCTTCTTGTTCTCAAACTTCACTTTCACCACTTTCTTTGACACCACTTTGTAAAAATCAAACAAACTTCATGAGTTCAAACATTTCTGTCTGGATAATAATCAGCATCCTGTTCATTCCTCATCATCAGTTTAAACAATAGATTCAACACTAACTTATCATCTGCAGCTGATCACCACTGCATGCTAACTTTACTAACTATTCCATGGAAATGATCCACATCATGATGTTCACATTTACTCTCCACAACTTGATATTTTCTCTCGTTTATTTGTTATTCGAATGTGCTGCTAAAAGTAAACCTGAATCTAAATGTAAATCAGAATCAGAATCAGAATCAGAAATACTTTAATAATCCCAGGTCAAAAGCTGTCTGAATCCCGGGTTAGCACTCACCTGGACCGTAACAAATGAACGCTCTCTCCATGTCACAGGGCCAGTCCTCCCAGGCTCCTGATTGGCTGAAGTCTGCAGCCACACAAGTCTCGTTGTTGTTATCAGGTTGCCCGTTCTTCCAGAAGCTGAATGAGGAGTTACTTCCATCTGACCACTTCCAGGAGTCTCTGAAAAGGCCGATCCAGCCCCAGATATAGTATACTCCAGGTAGCATCACCTGTATCTTCTGGTTCTCTGTGCTGTTTCTCACACTGGCCAGGTCTGTGTGGTGAGCTCTGCAGTAGATCTGGGCGTGAGTCCATGTCATAGGGGTGTTGATGGAGACAAAAGTCACATCTGACCCTGAAAATGAAGCACAGAGAAGTGTAGAGGCAGCATAACATACAACCTCCATCCATCCACATCTGCTTTTTGTCAGAGTGACTGACTGATACTACAGAGGCCCGAATAATGAAAACAAAGAGGCAAAGAGAAGCAGAGAAGGAAACTTCACTAGTTAATATTCTCACCTCTGACATCTGCACAGATTGGATAAATCCTGCTGTCACTACAATCGGAGTCGTACCAGAGTCCAGTACCATACATCACCGCGCAGACTTTTCTACTGTATCCAGCGTTTGGTCGTCCAGCTCCCCATCGTCTGAACTCCGTCTCCCCGGGTTTGTAGAAACTTGTGTCTGACAGTGACCACCTCCAGCTGTCAGCGTGCAGTCCTATCCAGGCTCTCTGATTGTGATATAAAGAATTAGACTCTGCTCTAGCTGTTTGTTGAAGACCAGATGTTTACCTAATCTTTCCATCTCCAGTCTTGATACTATCAGTCTGATCCTCTAGGACTCCTTCATTCTGTTACCCTCCTTTAATAACTCATTACCAGAGATAGTTTCTGATCACTCAAACTGATTTTCAATTAGCTTCTCCAGAACATAGATCTCTGTTGTTGTAAATACTGTTTTGTGATGTTTTAGTTTTGTCTAATGTTTTACTGCATTAGTTGTTTCTATGTTTTAATGTCTTGTATCAACTTGCTTTTATCGCTGCCTCTTGACCAGGTCGTCTTGTAAATAAGAATTAATTATCGATTGACTTATCTGGTTAAATAAGGTCCAATAATAAATTAATAAAAATAAAATAACGACTTCAAGACATGTGTTTGTTATGTTCAAGTGATGGTGACCAACATCCACAGCCTTTGTTCTGAGTACAAATATATTCAAATGTTTATGTGAAGTTAATTTGAGGCTGGCCATCAATCGTACTACAGGCTGTAGTAGACCGTCGTTGCATGATAAGGAACATTTGGGTCGGTAACGTTACTCCTGGTAGTGCCCATTGGGCGCGCAGTCTTCACCACTTCTGACCTGTACAGGTGCGTCTGTTTAACCATAAAATGGCCTAAAACGTAATCGCAATTCATTATTTATTCAGCAAATTACGTTTCCATCAGCGTTTATCGCATACGCTGTTTACCATTTAAGAGAAATCCGATGAGATCAAACATATAAAACTTTGAGTCGATATTCATGAAATTGTATCAAATTTTACTGTTTTTGAATTTTTCATTCAATATCACTTAATTCACATAAAAATGTGTGAATGGAAACTCAGGTACTGTCTGCTGAAGGTTAAACTCAAACACTTTAGATTTATACTACATTTCAAAGATAAATATTCTACTTTTTCCTGCTCTACATTTAGTTATTAGTTCCTATGGAGGGTTTCAAACCTCCTGTCAGAAAGACTTTGAGATGAAAGAGAGAAAAGTGAACTCACGTAGCTGTTGTTGGAGTAGAACATGTTGTCTAAATTTGCCGTGTTGTTCAGGATCTTCATAACCTCCATGTTGTCTACAGTGGCCAGGTCTCCGTCTTTCTCTCTGCAGTATCTTTGGGCTTCAGTAAAGTTCTTCCTGTCATAAACAAAATAGTACTGACGTCCAGCAGCTGATGAGACAGCACTCAGCCCTGTAGGGACACACACACATTTAATATCAACAACTTTTTAAAGACATTTCGTATCACTGTTATGCAGATAATACACAATTATCTGTTCTAGTTACACCAACAGAACCTGCTCTCTGTTTCTTTACATGACTTAGGTTTTATGATAGAATAGAATAGATGTGTGTTTCCATTTGCACCGGTACAGGGCCGTACAGGTAGTCTGGCTATCATCAGACCAAGCTCAATCTTTTAAGACTGAACATTAGTCTGGGGAGTCTGCTCTGTATTTTCTCTGCACAAAATCAATGGGCATAGCTCAAATGACTCTGTATGCAATTGGATAATCCTTCAACCAATCAGACCAACGATCCGGGTGACGTAGCAGCAACAGCGGCATCCACGGGTTGCTGCGCTTCGGTGGCCGCCATGTTGAATGTAAACAAGAAGCTGCTTGGTCACTTCTCTATCGTCATCGTGTTAAACCCACCAATAGCGCGCCAGGTGGATAAGCCAGTTTGTGATTGGTTCCCACAAATTTGTAACGGAAGCAGGATAGATAAACGTACAGGTTTCCAGCCTGAGCTGCAGGGAGGAATCAAACCCCCGGCAGATCGGCCTGGTTTACCCAGTCTACTGTACAGGTACATTAAGTGGAATTTTTGTGCGTTGCTCTTAGAGTCAGCTTCACAAAACTAGAAAATGCTTTTCCTGCAGTAAATTGCGTGTGAATGCTGAGAAGCTAAAGTGCTAAGGCTAAACTGGATTACTGGCTTAAACGTGTAAGAAGAAGGTTGTAGGAAAAGGTAAAAAAAGTGGAAATGGTTTTAATTATTATGAATGTCTGTAAAAAGTTGAATAATTCCAAGCCACAAAAGCCTTAAATCAGTCAAAATAAGCTAGATGTCCAACTGGCCTGGTCATACCCAAGGGTGTATAGTGTATCGTAGTGTGTGATGTATGTTCTTCATGTTATGTCTGTCGGATCTGATGTAGGGACTATTTGTTTGTATCATATGTCTGATGTCCTGTCATGAAGTGTGACTGTGCTGCAAACCCAACTGCCCCACGGGGACAATAAAGTTATCTACTACTACATATTGTATGAAAGATTTTGTAATGCTGATGCTCAACTGAATTTGGATGAAGAAGTAGTTGAGTAAGATGGGAAATGGGCCTTCTCTTTCCAGCTCTCAGCGAAGGCGGTCGCATTCTCTCCCTCTCCCTCCCAGGCCTACCCTGCTTGCTATCTTGTCTCGTGTTGTCTGCTGTTAACTTTTTAGAGACTCTCCCTGCAAGGCTCTACAAATACCTAAAAATCATGGAATTGATTAACTGGTCTCTCAGCGCAATTGACACTGTATTCTCGAGGAGGAGCACTGGTTCGGGTGAGCCAGCATGTCCTGACGGGACGTTTGCTGCGGGGTATACGATGGACGGCTGGGAGAAATGGCGTGTCGTGTGTCTCTCTGCTCTTTCCGTGGAGGACGTTGAGGATATCTACCTATTTGGAACCCTGATAACTGGAATGTTGCTGATTGGAGGTTGCTTCGCTCTGGTTTATCGAAGAATTGGAAAGACTTTGGTAGCTGTCCAAAGCCCAAGGAAGCTGCCTGGCCTGACTGAAGCTGTCAAAAAAGCGATCAGTTCGCAAACTGGAACTATTAATCGCGTGATGGAAAACAACATGGTAATGACCCGCGGCTTGGATACCATCATGAGGAAGGTCATGGATTTGGAAAGAAAAATTGACCAGTTGAACAGTTGAACAGTTGGACAATAGAATGAATGTTTAAATTAGAGCAGCCATTCGTGTAGACCAAACAAATTTAATCTTTTGGCTCCCTTATCCTGAACGGCCTTGCCAAGGCCGTCTCTTGGAACAAACAGTCACTCTGTTGGGGCTCTGCAAGCGAGACTCTCTTGGTTCCTCCCCCGTCTTCCCCACTGCCTGCTGATTGTCGTATCGGTTCTGGACTGTTCAAGGGTGTCACCATGGCAACGTGCTGTGTTTTCGCTATAACATTCTGCGGACTGGGTCACTAGTGGGACTGCCGGGCTGTGTGTTTCTCAGCAGGCCAAACTCCCCCAACCTACCCTCTCCCCAGTCCAACGCCTTCGCAGCCAAATGTGCAACTGTACATTTATGTTATGTTATGTTATGTTATGTTATGTTATGTTATGTTATGTTATGTTCAGCAGTGCAAATGTACTGTTTGTGTGCTTATGTGCTGAGGTGTTTTTTTTCCTGTTCCCACACTGTTCTTATCTTTATGAGGATAGTCTGAGAGTTGCTTTTTTTTCCCCTCTCCTCTCCTCATGTCATGCTGTATCTGTCCCTACGAGAGTTAAGAGAGAGTTGTTTTGGTTTGTTTTGTTGCTTTAATGTGACATGCACCTACAGCACCAGGACAAATTCCTTGTGTGTGTAAACGTACTTGGCAATAAAGCTTTTTCTGATTCTGATTCTGATTCTGATTCTGATTCTGAAATTAGGAAATCTCAATCAGCCTTGTTCAATATTCAAAAAATCTGAAAAGAATTTACAAGTTGTATAAAACTTCTAATGAGTGAACATTTTAAAGAGACCCTATTCTGCTTTTTGGGACTTTTCCCATCTTTTAGTGTTTTATATAGTGTTATTGTGTATGTAATAGATGCAGACCCGGCGCCAGACACAAATTTACGGACGGGCATGCCATTGTTTTTGGGGGGGGCACAAATTAAATAAATCTCATCATGTAACATTATCTTAATTATCTTCCAAATGAGCATTGAATGAATTCATACAGTTCTACACATATAACTGATTTTATTTGTTATTGAAACAGGTAAGTCATGAACAACTAGCCTACCATTGTGCAGAACCGGCTTATACAGGAAATAAAAAGAGGAGCGTTAGGCCTCTTGAACCGCAAAGCATCAACTTAGAAACAGCCTAAATCGTGTGGTATAACATTAAGCTCAATTACCTCCCAAGTGAACTTTGAATTCATGCACGTCTAACGTCTATACAGCGTATAAAAAGAGGGATAATTGCGTTAGCCTAAATCATGGACAACATTATTGTGTGATTGGTGACAGGCTCGTCAGTAGGCTCTGACTCTGGGGGTGGACCCGGCCCCCTAAAGCCCGCCCATAACGCCGGGACTGAATAGATGTGACTAACTGGTAAACCCAGTAGTGTGAGTAGTTACTGGACTACAAACTAACTGGTAAACCCAGTAGTGTGAGTAGTTACTGGACTACAAACTAACTGGTAAACCCAGTAGTGTGAGTAGTTACTGGAACACAAACTAAATTAAAGCTGCAAGCAGCGTTGGACGGGCCCTCACACCTCCTTGCATGACCAATGAAAATGGAACTTTCTGCTCAGTTCAATGATACCTCATACAAGAGTGTACAAGAAACGGCTCATTAGTTATTAAAGGGGGCGTGACTTAATCATATGGGGCGCGGCAAACCGTCACAAATTGAAAAGGAACTCTTTGCTGACTTCAATGATACCTCACACAAGACTCTGAGTACGTGGGCGTGGCTAGAGTATAGGGGCCGGCTCGTTATCACATGTAGACCACACATTATAAGTTTCATGTAAATCGGATGATGTTCCTCATATAAGGCTGATTTCCTGTTGCCAGCTATGACCAAAAGTCAATATTGGCCTGTATATGTCCTCAGGCCTGGACTCTTGTTGATTGTGGGAAATTTCAAGCAGATATGACAATGTACACTGTAGTTACAGCTACTTTCTCGTTCATCGCTAAACACTCAAAATGCCCGCGATGCCACGCCCACACCGTTTGACGAAAAGTTTTGCTTTTAACAACTTTTCATCTGTAACATCTTAAGATGGTACAGACCAAATTTGAAGTTGATCGGATGAAATCTCTAGGAGGAGTTTGTTAAAGTACGACAAAAACACACTAATTTCAAACTTTCAATTGAAAATGGCGGACTTCCTGTTGGGTTTAGGGTAAGGCTCCAATGAGCTTTTTTGTATGTCTTGACATGTTACATATGTCTACCATGTTTCATTAGTCTACATTAAACATACTGCAGGGGCTACATTTTTTAAGTTTTGTAGGGGGCACTAGTGAGCCATTTTTGTGCGCCTATTCCCGAAACCCTTAAAATACGTAAAATTTCATTCAGTTTTTTATTGATATTTTGACAGGACAACAGATGATCCAAAACTTCACAACATTCCATTCACAATTACGTTCCTTGTCCCCAATTTTCTTTTTATACAACACACAACAGGAGTATCGTTTAGACTACAACAAAGGGATCAATAATAGAAACCTGGTACCACCCAAATACTTCCCCTCTTTGATCAGATTAACTCCGGCTGCACCTGTCAGCCACTGAACACAGTTTCAAAATGAGACACAACTGTACATAACACAAACAAACCTAACAGTATGAGGAATACAAACCAATACACATCAAATAAACACACAACAAAAGCTAAACAATATGTGATAAAAAAGATTAAACAATAAAACAGAAAAACAATAACCATGCCTTGATAGAAACAGTTACCACGCCTACCAATCCATTACTCCAGTTGCCATTTATAAAAATCACGTTTCTTCCATTACATGAATATATCTTCCCTACCCCTGACTCTAGAAGTAACCCGTTCAACAGTAGCCATCTTTGTCATCAACTCAATCCATTCCTTAAAACAGCATGGGCTAGTTGATTTCCAGTGTCTTAATATTATTCTGCACTATGTTATTGTGGCCAGACGAACCCATAATCTTTTCTGTTCATTCAAAACGCCGGGTAGCAGACCCAGAATACATATAGATGGAGATTTAATCAATTGCAAATTAAATATCTTATTCAGGAGAGTAACCACTCCTTCCCAAAGGTGCTAATTGTTCTTACAGAAATACATGTGTACAAGAGTACCAACTTCTTTCTCACATTTCCAGCAGGTGTCACTGTCCTTTAGCTTAAGTTTGGCTAATTTACGCAGAGTAGGTGAATTTAAACAATGTCTGAGTTGAAAACGCATCTTGTTGAAAACGCACATTTTAATTGCATTTTGTGTCCATTAAGAGGCACAAAGGCACTCTTTATGTTATGCCCCCAAAAACCGTTTTAGCTAAGTGGGAGCTCTGGGCATTAGCTGCAGCAGCTCCATGTTGCTAGCACCGATTCGGCTCATTTTTTTTGCTATCGACAGTACTCACATACGTATAGCAATCAAGATTAACGTAAAAATTGCCCGGAGTTCTCCTTTAAAGTTTGCTTTTTTGCCTACCCACATATAACTCTCTACAACAGTGTTATATAGTTTTAAAAGGTTGGGAGGAAAATGTAGAGGTAACATATATAATATATAGTTAATCTTGTGAGTGACGATCATCTTAACCAAATTAATCCTACCTAACAAAGATATATTCATATTTGCCCAGTTTTGTAGGACAGGTTGGATAGCTTGAATAACTGGAGAGATATTAGTTTGCATAATCTTTTCCAAGCCTGGTGTTAGTTAGTTTAATCCCTAAATAAGTCAAGCCTGATGGCATCCACTTGTAGTGCCAAGACTCCCTCATGGCTGGAGGACATATCTTAGATAGAGGCATACCCCAGTTAATCGTGTATCCGGAAATTTCCGCAAAGGAATCAATAATTGAAGAGATCTCAGGTGATGCCGTGTGCGGGTTACTTGAAACCAAAAGAATATTGTCCGCGTACAGAAAAAGTTTGTGTTCTACCTGGCCCATTTTAACACCTTTGATATTATGCTTTTCACGCAACGCAATTGCCAAAGGTTCTAAAAACAGGGCAAATATCAGCGGTGATAATAGCGAACACAGGTGACATGACTCCTTTAGTAAGAACAGTTGCCAACGGCTCCGCATAGACTAGCTGTAACCACTGTATGAAGGAGGGACCAAAGCCAAACCTTTTCAATGCATAAAAAAGGAACTCAACTTTATCAAATGCCTTCGCTGTGTCTAAGGAGAAGGCAACTATGGGATCATTCTCATTCCGACACTCCCACATAACATGCAGTAATCTACGTAAATTGTCTGCTGAGCACCTATTCTTAACAAACCCCACCTGATCTGCGTGTACCAGACTAGGAAGCACCTTCTCTAATCTAGTTGCCAGTACTTTATTTACTCATCTACGTTGATTAATGAACAGTGTTGGGTGTAACAATGTAGTAACGCGTTACAGTAACGTAACTACTTTTTCGGGTAAAAAGTAGTGTAATGCGCTACTATTGAAAATCTGGTAACGAAACGTAGTTCCTTTTTCAATCCGGCGCAACGTTACTTTTCCCAGGGACAGATTTGACAGCAACACTGCCTTCTCAGCTGTGTGCTCACAAGCTCCACACGGGACGTGACAGAGGCTGGTAGCAGAGTAATCATGGCAAGCGAGAAGCAGCCAAAGCTAACTTTTGAGAGCGTTTTAAGCTTCGTAGCTTTTTTACTGGACGGCGCTCTGAGCCAGGCAGACACAAAGCTGACAACCTCACAGATGGATGCGGTGGAGATGGTGTTATACATACACACAGCGGACCGCTGTGCACTTGTGTCGGTCGCACGGACACGCAAGGATTTCCAGAAAGGAGGCTGCATGTGTCTACAACAACGCACGGACCATCGTGGCTGCGCGACCGGCACAAGTCGATACAGACATTACATAGTATACACTAACACCGTGTAACGTGATGACCTGCTGATGGGCATTCAACCCGCGCTGGACTGGTTCATAATGAATCAGCCGTCCCTCTGTGAGGAGAGAATCCAGCCTGCAGTGGAGTTCAGACACTTCACTGATGAACCAGAGATCGGCTTTATGGTCAAAGATAGTTTTTGAATAATTAACTTCAGTCTCTGCCAGAGACGCCTGCTTTTAAAAGTAACGAGTAAAGTAAAAAGTTACTTTCCATAGGGGGTAACTAAGTAAAGTAACGGATTACTTTTTTTATGAAGTAATGAGTAACGAGCAAACACTACTTTTTAAAAGTAACTTCCCCAACACTGTTAATGAAATAGGCCGATAATTTCCACAATATTGAGGGTCTTCCCCTTTGTTATGAAGTAAGGTGATAACAGCTGATCTCATACTTGCTGGCAGTCTCCCTTTCTGCAAGGAGTCCTGGTAGACAGCAACTAGTCTTGGAGCTAAGTCTTCTACACATTTTTTTATAAAAGTCTGATGGAAACCCATCACTGCCTGGCGTCTTACCCAAACTCAGACTATGAATGGCCTGTTTGACTTCCACTAATGTGACCTCCCCTTCTAAGGAATTTTTTGGATCCTCGGTTAACGTAGGAATTGAAATAGAAGAGAAGAATGCTGTCATGAATCCCGCTGTTTGAGTCTGTTTTCTGCTTGAGTTGCCTGTATTCTGCCCTGGAGCCTGTTTTCCTGTTTTCCTGAACGCACCCTGTCCGGTTGCCTGGCAACATTGCAAGGCGGGAGACCTCTCTACTACCCACACCTGCATCTCATCTGCTACCTGCACACCTGGTCCTGATCACCACCTCTCCACTACTTAAGCGCTGACCTGACATCCATTCCCTGCCGGATCGTTAGCCACTAACAGTATGTTGTGCCAGCGTCTCAGCCTCAGTTTGCTTAAAGTCAGTTTTGCTGCTCTGTTTTGTGCCATTCACTTACCTCCTTCTCTTCTGTCAGCAGTTACTCTCCCGAAGATTCACTCCACCTCTGCCGTATCAAGATTGGATCAGCTCATTCTCTTCCACCTACTCACCTCCACTGCCTGCTTCGTCACCTGGATTCTCCTGCAACCACATTTAAGTCTGTAAATAAATACTCAACTTTTCTCAACTCACCTTGTCCTGGTCTGCTTCTGGGTTCAGCCCTAGAGAATCGTGACAGAACGATCCGGCCAAGAATGAACCCAGGGGACTTGGACTCCGTTCGCCATGCCATTTCCCAACAAGGGAATATGTTGGGACAACACAGCACGGCGCTACAGGACATAGCGTCTTCAGTTCGGAACCTTTCTGCCAGTCTGACGAGGATCCAGGATCAGCTCAGTTTGCCGGCTGAGAATCCACCACCTGTTTCACCCCCCTCGCCTGCCACTTCTGGAGCTGTTTCCTTCCGTGAACCCAAGGTTCCGACGCCAGATAAGTACGACGGGGATTTAGGAAGATGTCGTTCATTTCTCATGCAGTGTGGATTAGTGTTTGACTTGCAGCCCAACTCATACGCCACAGACAAGGCCAGGATTGCCTTTGTGATTGAATTGCTGCGTGGAAGAGCCCTGGACTGGGCTTCGGCCTTATGGGAACGACAGGACATCTGTATGGAGTCTTACCAGGAGTTCACGGCAGAGATGAGGAAGCTGTTTGATCACCCCGTCCGAGGTAGGGACGCAGCTAATTGTCTGTTTTCAACAAGGAGCTCGCAGTGTGGCAGATTTTGTAATTGAATTCAGAACATTGGCGGTGGAGAGTGAGTGGAATGAGACATCACTACAAGCGGCTTTTTATCAGGGGTTGTTCGAGCAACTTAAAGATGAACTGATTTCTTACCCTGAGCCCAGTGACCTGGACAGTCTGATAGCGTTATCTATTCGGGTGGATAACAGAATCCGAGAGAGAACGAGGGAGAAACGATGGGGGTCTTCCAACCAATCACGTTCTCTGTTACCATCCAAGGCGGGTAATAGACCAGAAAAAGCTAATCATTCTTCACCACACGAGATTAAAGGAGAATTTCTGCCTTCAGATCCTGAACCCATGCAAGTGGGGCGGCACGGGTTAACCACGGAGGAGCGCCAACGTAGACGTGAGACCAACAGCTGCCTTTACTGTGGTGACTCGGGGCATTACATCTCCACCTGTCCTCAGCGCCCGTTAAACGGCCCGGCTCGCTAAATTTGGGAGGACTTTTAGCGAGCCAGTTTCAGTCTCCCGATAATCCTGTCAGAACCCGTTTTCCTGCTACCCTCATGAACAATAATCAGATTTTAGAGATAAACGTTTTAATCGATTCAGGTGCTGACGACAGTTTTATGGATGCCGACTTGGTGGAACAGCTGGGGCTTTCCAAGGAGCAATTACCGGAAGCCATTGAAGCAACTACTCTGAACGGCAGACTGTTGGCACGTATTACTATGAGGACTGAACCTGTTAAGATGCTGCTGTCAGGTAACCATTCCGAATTCATCTCTTTCTTTATTCTGCCATCTCCCCGTGCCCCTCTGGTTCTTGGTTACCCCTGGCTTAAGGAACACAATCCCACAATTGACTGGGTGACTGGCAAGGTAAATAGTTGGAGTATCGAATGTCATGCTAACTGCCTGAAAACTGCCTATTCTCACTCTGTTCCCAGTCTGGCCAGTGATTCTGCTTCTCCAGATTTGTCCCTAGTTCCTGAAACCTATCATGGTTTGGGTGAAGTTTTCAGCAAATAGAGGGCGCTGTCACTTCCTCCCCACCGACCTTATGACTGTGCGATAAATCTGATCCCTGCAACTGCCTATCCTAAAGGACGGTTATACAGTATCTCTCGACCTGAACGCGAAGCCATGCAGACCTACATAAAGGAATCTCTTGCTGCCGGTCTCATTCGTCCCTCCTCATCACCCCTGGGAGCTGGATTCTTTTTCGTGAGTAAGAAGGATGGCTCTCTTCGACCTTGTATTGATTATCGGGGTTTGAATGATATCACGGTCAAGAACAAGTATCCCCTGCCTTTGATGAACTCTGCTTTCGACTCCTTACAGGGTGCTACTGTGTTCACTAAGCTTGATTTACGCAATGCATATCATCTGGTCCGTATCAGAGAGAGGGATGAGTGGTTGACTGGGTTCAACACACCTATGGGACATTTCGAGTACCAAGTGATGTTTGGACTGACCAATGCTCCAGCCATTTTCCAGAGTATGGTGAATGACGTCCTGAGAGATATGATCGGTCTTTTTGTATTTGTTTATCTGGATGACATTCTCATTTTTTCTAAGGAACTTTCCAGTCACATCCAGCATGTCAAGCAGGTCCTGCAGCGGTTATTGGAGAACCGTCTGTTTGTGAAAGCAGAGAAGTGTGACTTCCACGCCCACACCACATCCTTCCTCGGATACATCATCTCCAAGGGGGAGATAAGGATGGACCAAGAGAAGGTCAGAGCGGTTCTTGATTGGCCTCAGCCCGGTTCGAGATTGCAGCTCCAGCGGTTCCTGGGATTTGGACCAGAACATTCTGTTGGAACCCTGAGGCGGGCAGAGCATTCCTGGAGTTGAAGAGCCGATTCACCAACGCCCCTATTCTCTCTCAACCTGACACTTCCCGTCAGTTTGTTGTGGAAGTGGACGCTTCTGATGTGGGGGTTGGCGCCATCTTGTCCCAGCGAAGTTCCACTGACAGTAAACTTCACCCCTGTGCCTTCTACTCTTGTCGTCTTTCGCCTGCGGAGAGAAATTACGATGTGGGAAATCGGGAGCTCCTCGCGGTTAAACTCGCCTTGGAGGAGTGGCGCCACTGGTTGGAGGGGGCAGAGCAACCGTTTATTGTCTGGACTGACCACAAGAATCTTGCTTATGTGCAATTTGCTAGATGCCTCAACTCCCGTCAGGCCAGGTGGGCTTTGTTTTTTGGACGTTTTAATTTTTCTCTGACTTTGAGACCTGGCTCCAAGAACGGCAAGGCGGACGCCTTGTCACGGATGTTCTCCAAGACGGAGGAGAGTGGGGCCAAAACTGAGACTATTCTTCCCCGGGAGTTAGTCGTTGGAGCAGTTACTTGGAGGATTGAGGAGGAAGTCATGGCAGCCCTTCGGACGCAGCCCGGTCCCGGTAATGGTCCACCCGGTCGGTTATTTGTACCTGAATCTGTCCGGTCTGCAGTTCTCCAGTGGGCCCACGCCAACAAGATGGCTTGTCACCCTGGCGTGGCTCGGACAATGGCATTACTACGCAGACGATTTTGGTGGCCTGCTATGGGAGAAGATACCCGGAGTTTTGTTGCTGCCTGTCCAGTTTGTGCGCAGAACAAGAGCGCCAATCGGCCCAGCTCTGGACTTCTTCATCCTCTACATATTCCCCGGCGACCATGGTCGCATCTGGCTCTGGACTTTGTCACTGGGTTGCCCTCATCTGATGGGAACACGGTCATTCTGACTATTGTGGACAGATTCAGCAAGTTCGCCCACTTTGTTCCCGTCTCCACTGAGACGTCCGAAATCCTGGTTAGGGAGATTTTCAGGGTCCACGGTCTGCCCAGTGACATTGTTTCTGACTGTGGTCCTCAGTTCACATCTGCTGTCTGGAAATCCTTTTGTTTGGCCATTGGAGCAACTGTCAGTCTCACGTCTGGATTTCACCCCCAATCTAATGGACAAGCTGAGAGAGCCAACCAGAAGATGGAATCCACACTTCGCTGCCTGGTCTCCTCCAACCCCACCTCTTGGGCTTCTCAGTTGCCATGGGTCGAGTATGCCCATAATACTCTTCCTACATCTGCCACTGGGATGTCTCCCTTCCAGTGCCTTTACGGTTACCAACCTCCATTGTTCCCATCTCAGGAAAAGGATCTCTCGGTTCCCTCTGTCCAAGCCCATATTCGCCTCGCCGTTGCCACCGGACCTGGCATCGGGCCAGACGGTCCCTCCTCAGAGTTTCTGATCGGTATCAGCTCCAGGCTAATCGTCGCCGTATCCCTGCTCCCGTTTATGCCATTGGAGATAAGGTCTGGTTGGCAACACGGGATCTTCCTCTGCGGACAGAATCAAGAAAACTGGCACCTAAGTTCATTGGTCCGTTTATTGTGGAGAAGGTCATTAATCCTGCTGTGGTTCGACTCAAATTGCCCAAGACACTCCGAGTCCATCCCGCCTTTCATGTATCCTGCCTCAAGCCTGTTCTTCTCAGTCCTCTGTTGCCCCCTCCTCCTCATCCTCCTCCTCCTCGGATGATCGGAGGTGGTCCTGTCTACACGGTGCGCCGCATCATGGATTCTAGGCGACGGGGTCGGGGTTTCCAGTATCTCGTGGACTGGGAGGGTTATGGTCCTGAAGAGAGGAGTTGGATTCCTCGACGTCAAATCCTTGATGATGACCTTCTGCGTGACTTCTACCGCCTTCATCCTGGCGCTCCGGGTAGTCCGCCCGGTGGCGTTCGTCGGAGGGGGGGGTACTGTCATGAATCCCGCTGTTTGAGTCTGTTTTCTGCTTGAGTTGCCTGTATTCTGTCCTGGAGCCTGTTTTCCTGTTTTCCTGAACGCACCCTGTCCGGTTGCCTGGCAACATTGCAAGGCGGGAGACCTCTCTCACCTCCACTGCCTGCTTCGTCACCTGGATTCTCCTGCAACCACATTTAAGTCTGTAAATAAATACTCACCTTTTCTCAACTCACCTTGTCCTGGTCTGCTTCTGGGTTCAGCCCTAGAGAATCGTGACAAATGCTGTCAGTTTTGATTCCTCCACATTCCCCTGGGATGTATACAGCTCTTGATAACATGTTTTGAATACCTCATCTATCTCTTTTTTATGTTATTAATTTGTCATTTTTATCAAACACCGAGGGAATAATGTTAGAAGTTTGCATCTGTTTCACCCGATGCCCTAAATCTTTACCTGCTCTCTCACCTTGCTCATAATACTTTTGATTCGTACAGAATGAAGCAAATTCAACTTTTTTTGTATGATGTTCATCTCAAACTTTAATGTATTTAATTTAGCCCAAGTTTCCTGCTGAGGGTGACACGTGTTGTCTTTCTAGTTCTTTGATATCCTCTTCTAATTTTAATAATTTATCCCTCTCAGCTTGTTTTATCAATGAGCTGTATTGAATAAGTCGCCCCCTTACATATGCCTTAAAGGCATCCCAGGTAATCCCAACATCCTCAATACAACCTTCATTAAATTCCCAGAAATCCTTCATTACTGCTCTGATATATCCACAGTGATCTTCATTATTTAATAGTGAATTATTTAGGCGCCACCTTAAGTCTACAGGGGCATGGCCAGTTAAAACTATGTTTCCAATAGTAGCATTAGGAATCTGATCCACCAGAGAGCGAGAAATTAGAAAGTAGTCTATTCTAGAATAGGTAGAATGTGGGTGAGAGAAAAATGTATAATCTCTTTCTTGAGGATGAAACAGCCTCCGTATACCAACTAGTCCCAGTTCCTCTGACATTACATCTATAGCGGCACAAGATGGATCATTAAATTGCCTAGGCCTGGAGGAGTTATCTAAGTAAAGGTTCCTAACTTGGTTAAAGTCCCCACCAATGATGATGTTATAATTTCCTATGCTCCTTATAACATCACAAACTTCATGGAAAAATTGTGGTTGTGAGGTGTTAGGAGCATATAAATTAACAAAAGTCAACCTCTGACCCTCCAATATTACCCATCTACCTTTCTGATGTGCATGTTGTTTAAGCACCTGAAAGTTTATGTTCTTCCTAATCAATATGACCACGCCCCTTTTCCTGCTGGAATATGTACTATAATAAAGTTGCCCCACGCAATCTCTTTTAAGTTTAAGTGATTCCTCCTCATTCAGATGGGTCTCTTGAATAAAAGCAACGTCCAGTCCAGACATCCCTCCCAGTTTGAGAGTCTGAGAGGGTCTGAGAGAGTCTGAGAGGGAGTCCACTCATCCCTCTCCCAGTCTGAGTCTGAGAGGGAGTCCAGACGACCCTCCCAGTTTGAGAGAGTCTGAGAGGGAGTCCAGACGTCCCTCTCCCAGTCTGAGAGAGTCTAAGAGGGAGTCCAAACGTCTCTCTCCCCAACAACAGCAGACAGACAGCTCTTTGTGTTCCACATACTCGGCTTACAGTACTTCAGAATTATTTTTAACTTCATGGAAATGTGTCAGAAGCCACAATAATTTACATATCAGGCGAAGCGCAAAGGTTCTGCTTATTCAAAAACATGTTTGATGCCATGTTGTTGGACTGACACCAAAAACAAAGTGACCACAACCTTTAGAGAATGGTCCTGAGTAGTTTCAACACAGTGACAACACTGGGTCCAAACCTAGTATGTGGCTGGACTGTGTATAGAGACGGAGCATCATACTCTATGGGGGGGGGGGGGTTCTTGTATAGCCTTAAGGTTTCCTCCTCTTCTATTCTGTCTGCTAGCAAACAACAGAAACATGTCTAAAAGCTGCTGTGTGCTGATATTCACTACCATCAGGGTCAATTCAATTCAATTCAATTTCAATTCAATTTTATTTATAGTATCAAATCATAACAAGAGATATCTCGAGACACTTTACAGATAGAGTAGGTCTAGACCACACTCTGTACTTTACGAAGCCCCAACTATTACAGTGGTTGCCTCAAGAGCAAGCATTAGCAGTAGCTATTGCGACAGTGGCAAGGAAAAACTCCCTTTTTTTGTTAGGAAGAAACCTCGGACAGACCCAGACTCTTGGTAGGCGGTGTCTGACGGCACCAGTTGGGGGAGTGGTGAATGGTGGCAATAATAGTCAAGAACCCAGAAAAGTTTTTATAAGCTGCTGAATCAAAAAACTGAACTTTTATGAAGACCAAAGTTGAAACATGAACATGAAGAATCAGCAGAGAGAATGGAGAGACTGTGGGATCCTGACACGTAACGACATAACGTCAGCTTAGTGTGAGGATCCCACAGTCTTCCCTTCCTCCCTCCTGATTCCTGTCAATGACGTCATCATCGACTGGTCGACAGAGACTTGACTTTCATCACATCAGAGTCGACTTTAAAAGATCTGAAGTCATGTAACCCTACTGCTCATAGAGCAGGCACAGCCCGCCCAGTGGCTGGTTTTAATTTGCTTGACCAATCACAACAGAGTGGGCCAGCTGACCAATCAGAGCAGACTGGGCTTTTCAGGAAGGCGGGCCAAGTGCTCAGAGTGTTTCAGGTGAAGGAGCTGCAGCAACGGGCAGAATGAGAAATATTATAAGTTGTTTAAACATCAAAGCATGTAAACATATTCTAGTAGACCCCAACACAACAAATATGATGCTGAAATATAGTATAATAGGGGCTCTTTAAGGTTTAAGTTGAGTAGGAATCCGTAAAATAAGACTTGAATATACATGACTCAGCAAATGATAACAATACGGTGAATGCTGCTGAATCACAAAAAAATAAAAATAAATAAATATATATATATATAAATATAAGAAGCTTAATAAATACATAAAACTAATATATATACTATATATATATATATATATAGTAGAAGAACAATAAAAAGACCAAACAGCTGTAAGATGAATAAAGTTATAATTGCAAAAGTTCACCAGCAACATACACTGTATAAAAACTACTTGTAAATATAGATATTATTGATATTATCGTATTATTATTGCACCTGAGATCTTTCACATTGTTATGGCACATAACTTTGGAATATTGGAAACATACGTTGTCATCATCGTACATCATGTCAGTTGTTTAGTATTACATTTGGTATTGTTGCTTGTTATGTAACGTTTCTCATTGGCTGCCCTCTCCCCTCCCTGGAGGATCTTTACGGTTCCTGCTGCCTCTAAAACAGCCTAAAACCTCCTCAAAGACCATCTCACCCCAACACCCTCCTCAAAGATCATCTCACCCCGACACCCTCCTCAAAGATCATCTCACCCCGACACCCTCCTCAAAGATCATCTCACCCCGACACCCTCCTCAAAGACCATCTCACCCCGACACCCTCCTCAAAGACCATCTCACCCCGACACCCTCCTCTGTTACGTATGAACCTAGTCACAGTTCAGTCCAGGGGGGTTCACGGTATGAGTCTAACTTTCATCGTCTCTTTTAAAGTTAACTGGGCCGAGCCCTCTGCTGTGTTTTGACAAGAAGTATTTCACAAGAAGGAGCTCATAACGTAACTAATGATTATCTAAGCTGTACAACATTTGTTTTGTGGATTTGATTTACAAATAAATTAATAAAAATGTGCTGTAATAAAAGACTATAAACATTTATAAAACCTAATAAACTCTCACCTGTTGCAGCCATGATGAGCAGAAGAAGTTTGTCCATCTTGTTTGCTCTCCGTCCTCCTCACTGTGTGACTTCAGACAGACCGCTGATCATATAACTCATTGTTCCACATGAACAGTCAACAACACCTCCCTATTGTTTGGCTGCAGGCAACAACTATTTACATGATAGTCAAATAATGAGCATAACAGAGAAAAGAAAAGGTTCCTCTTTTTGTTGGCCTACAGCCATAAACAAATATGTTTTTATTTTAATTTAACCTTACTTGAGCCAGGCAAGTCATCAAGGGAGGGGGTGAAAGAGAAATGTCAAAGGTTAAAAAGACAGCAGAACATTTCCAACAAGCATTGCATTAATGATAACAGAGTGTAAATTGTAATTTCCCCATTGGGGATCAATAAAGAGTATACATTATTTAGTTATTAATTATTATTATATTAATGACATCCAGTCGAGAACACAAGCTTCAGCAGGTCTCTACCTCTGGAAGTAGCTTCAGTTTTGAGCTTTTTTAAAAACATGTGGCCTCCACCATGACCATGACATAGTTTAACCCTTAGATGCATGACCTACCAATACCTACCCTCTTCCATGAGGGGGTCAAACATGACCCCAATTAGAAAGAATGCGTTTTATGTGGTAAACTTAAGAAATTTCTTTCTTAAGTCAAAAAAACGACTTGCTACTTAACAATACAATATCACACACACACACACACACACACACACACACAAAGACACAAAGACACACACACACACACACACCTCATGATTGTGCTCAGGAGTATATTTACAGTGTGCATGTCTAAGGGCAACACGGTCTCACAGCAGTTCGTGAAATAGTCACGTTATTTTTAATCTATTGATTCGTGTACACGGACACGATTATCTTGTTTATTTCGTGTTGCTGAGAACGTCATTTATTCGTGTGGTCAGCACATAATGGGAAGCATCTCTATAAGGAGATTTATACGGAGGTCTCTGGGACGCCGACGCGCCACAACAACGGGACGGTTGGGGTTTACGCCGGGACTCGAACTCCGGTCTCCGGGGTGAAAGTCCTGTGTTGTTTGACCCATCCACCCCCCCCAACCAACCTCCCTACGTGGATTTTTGGCATTTCATACTACTAGCTACTGTAATTGTGCTGTGATCATGAAATATGCTTCCCATTAGAATTGGGTGAAAGTGCTGTAAATGCTAGCAGGTTGAGAGCCACTACTAAAAATAATAAATCATATTGAAATCATTTTTGCTCTACTGAAAGCGCATGAAATCTTGCAAAACGTGCTTGTCTTTATAGCTTGTAACTATTATTACATTCCATAGACTAAACATTGAATTGATTAAAAATAACCATAAGTTGCAGCCATAATATTTACAGTCTATGGTTGCACCCCAGCTACTGACAGGAAATGTAAACACGCCAATATTTAGTTTCATCAAGACTGACTGTCATCGTGACACATTGTAATTGATTGACATAATGTTGAGCACTGAAATTAATTTTCAACTGGAAATGTCAAAGTGCCATCAGACCTTTCTGACATGTTGGTGGTTACCAGTTAGAAATTATATAACTAACCACATCACTGCCTCTTGAAAAAACTACTTACTACAATACTTCCAACTTAAACTTCAAAGTATTTGTATAACTTAACTCATGGTAAGGGAATTAAGGTAAAGTAAAGTAAAGTAAAGGGATTTTGGTAAGCACTGTTTCGAATAAGAATACACTAATGCACTGTTAGTAGCAGTGATCAGATCAGTGATTGGTGAGTATTATAAATAATGTTAACATTTAGTAAAAATAACCTTCAGGGTGGTGAGACTGCTGGCATTAGATGTGTAGATCAACAGTAAATGTATACCTGACAGTCACAGTTGATAAAAATCAAAGGCTCCTAGGGTAAACCTTTGAAATTCCATAAAAAATGGAAAATGTTTTGAGCCCATGTATGGAAAAGTGTGGTACTGATACAAGATATGAAATTACTTAAAAAATATAACAATTAGATACAAATCCAAATGGCCTCATGTCAAAGACAACCTATTTGAGGAACACATGGAAGATTAAACAATACAAATTTAAAATTACAAAGATATTGCAAAAAAACAACTGCTGGGGTAATGTTTGACCCACTTATGCATCTAAGGGTTAAAGAAAAGAAGAAGAAAGACAGGGCTTAATTGTCAAATGCAGTATGAAAATACTAGGGCTGGGTATCACCAATGATTCCTAAATGTATTCAGATTCTCAAGGTTCTGATTGGATCACATTTCTGAAATATCAGTTCCAACACCAGTTTATTTAGTTTGGATATAAAAGAGATTCAAGAAGAACATTTAATGTGATCATATTTCCATACCGTGGTGAAGTTGGTTTCATACTGGACGTTGGCTGTTGGACTCATTAGAACAATCTATTGTGCAGCTTGACCTGTTGACCTGCCCATGTCAGAACCATCTGGTGAACTCAGCTAACTGACCCACACATAACACACAGCTGCTTCTCTCAACAACACACACTTTGTAAATTGGTATTTATAATTATCTATTGTAATTTATTTTCTTCTAATTTAAAAGTAGTTAAATTATTTAATTTGCAACTTCATGTCTTGTTCAAGGTTTCACAGGCGTATTTAATAAAAGACAAAGAAATTCCTGAACCTGTCCTCCAGTTGGTGTATACTAGTATTTTTAAGACCTAAGCCATAAGTATGTCTTTAGAATGTGTATCAAAACTGTTTATGCACTGAATAATGTTCTGGTTTAATAAAGACAAGAATTCAACCTAATTAAGATGAATGAGGGGGATCATTAAAAATCATTTTAGTTATTTCAAAACAGCTGTATTGCTGTGAACTAAAGTATTTAAGAGGAATCAATTACTATATCTAAGTTTTTTAATAAAATAGCAAGAAAGCACAAGGACAATTTGCCTCTGACACAAGACCTATTCAGCAGTTTGGTTAACCACTGCTACTTACCTACTTCCCACTGTTACTTGAGATTTAATGGTATTAAAATGAACATATTCTGACAACAAGCTGCCTCTTTGTGTAACAGACTCAAAAATAAATCATTTTGATTTATTCAGTTAACTAAATGTATGAAACAATGAGTGGTTTCTGTGTCAAAAGAGGCCTTGTGCCATATGAAGGATATCTTTCTGTTAATCATAGTTTGTTTATTATTTAAAGGTCTAAGATCCATGTGGCTGCGTAAAGGAATTGTATTTTTTATATTTTGAATCAAGCTATATTATATATTTATTAACATGATAAAAAATCTCTAAAATCAAAAGGTGGGTGTTTGGAGAAAAGAAGTTTGTGTCATGTGTAGGGCACCAACTTTACCACGATATTTAAACTGTATTCACTACTTCTCATGTAGACGTCTTCCCTTTTCTCATGAACCAATCAGCTGGCCCTTCATCCAGCCCATAATAACCTACCTGTAATGTTTCTCTGTCTCCTCTTCTGTTTGGAAGCAGCTCCACATCATCTGTCCTCTGATATGAAAACAGCTGAGTTATGATCATATTGAGTGGAACATTAAACTAGCAGCCAGAGAGTCTGTTTATCAGACATTGCTGACAGAAAACGCTGCGGTTTAAAGTCAACTCGTTTTCATAACACACACAATGTTCTCCATTAAATATTCAGCTGACGCTCTGAAGTTACCTAGCAACAGTGGATGTTACCGTCAGCTCAGTCAGCGTTAGCCTGACATCAACAGGTGTAGACAGAAAATATGATTATGAGCTCATTTACTGAATCAACCAACTCAGGTCTCCTTTCTTTTCTTTCTTTTCATCCACAACATTAAAGTCTTCTGCTGCTGCTGCTGGCGTTGTGCTGCAGACCGAGATACCTGCTCACTGGAACTTTCTATCCTTCTGTCAACTATTTTAGAGTGCACGCCATGTTCCTGGTCCACACAGGCACGCTCTCTGCTGCTCCTCCGTGGTGGTCAAACAATAATAACAAACCACTTTGAAAGTAGTGAAAGACGGGATTTACATGTACATGTACAAAAGCTATTGGGATTTGACCAAAACAATGATAACTTGCTTTTATCTTGAGCACAAGTGACTCGAGAAATGTACCAAAGCGACTGAGAACAACTGTTAATGAGTTGAGCTGCTCTACAATCTGTCCCTATCTTCCCCTGGTTGGGAATCACTGCCCCGGTATAATGCAGAGAGGGAGAGAGCCCTCTGCTGGCAAGATCTGTGCTAACATCCTAGAGACACACCTGATAACAGAATACAGGTAAGAGACAGGAATACCACCATCACACATCCTAGAGACACACCTGATAACAGAATACAGGTAAGAGACAGGAATACCACCATCACACATCCTAGAGACACACCTGATAACAGAATACAGGTAAGAGACTAAGTCATCATGTGTTTGACCCTTTATGTTTCTCTGAATTAAAGAATGTTTCTGTCTCTTCTTGTTCAATGCAAGAACTCAACTAATAGAAACAGAAAATGCTGAGTCATGCTGTTAACCACCAACTCATGTTTTAAATAGTTAAAGAAAAGATTGAAAGTCTTTTTGTTAGTTCATCATTTTCACAACTTTATTAAATTTATAAGAACAAAACAATTTGTATTCAAATTCACTCTTAAAAAACTCTTTTATTTCTTACTAAAATATATTAAGTTTATGACCAAATGTGACAAATAAAAATCCTCAAATCTTGATATTGAAGAAGCTGGAAGCTGTAAATATTTAGTATTTTAGTTTAGAAGATGTTACAGACACATAACAAGTCTCATGACTAACTTTAGGTAAATGTTTAAAGTTTGCATCTCTAATAAGGTGACAGAACAACAATCATACATATAATTACTTTATAATATTACTCTCACATGAAGAAAGATAGTTAGTCTGATGAAAACAGATTTTAAACATTCAACACTAAAGATAATTTATATTTTAAACAAATGAAATAATGTTAATGTTAAAACATCTCCACCACAACCTGAAAAACATAAACATCAAATATCAGAAATCAGTAAAACATGTCGGTTATATTTCCCCACAGACAATAAATCAGATAAATACTAAAGTCTTGTTTTATTCTAACAACAGTCTGAAGCCCAAATATATTAAGTTTATGATCAAATATAACAAAGAAAAGCATCAAATCTTCATGTTTGAGAAGCTGAAAGCTGGAATATATTTAGTATTTCTGTTATAACTAAAAGTATTAATGGATTAAAACAGTTGGAATAATCCAGAGGTCATAAACCGTTACTATCAACAGAGACATCTTTGCCCCCGCCCCCCCCCCCCAAAATATAGAAATCTGTCTGGAGCCACAAAATATATTAGAGCTTTATAATAAATAATTAATAAACATGATGTCATGACTTCGCGTAAAAATACACGCCACTTTCCTAAAGCCAAGTGTATGTCTACGCTGTTAACAGCTGACAGCAGTCTGCAACGTCACAGCGTAGACATATAACACGCCACTTTCTAAAGCCACGTGGCGTGTTATGGCGAGGCTACGGTTGGGTTTAGGAAACGTCACACGCGTCAATTCACACACTATCGCAAGGTAATGTAAGTCAATGGAGGCCAAACGGCGTTGATGAACACGTTAAAAACAGAGTATGAGTCTTGGTAACCAATAATATCATACCACTTGGCTGTCATACAGACGCCACTTCATGAGATCAGTCTGTTGATCTTTATAATGAAGGTACCAGTCTATTGAAGTCTAAATTATTCTATCATCATCACTCATACGTCTAAATAAGCATTCATTTATATTTTTAATTTTAGACTTTTTATTGATCATCAGGATGGAAATGACTCCACACAGGCCTGAAATACACACATGCTCAGGACCTATTCATGCACTAATGGAGAGATGTCAGAGTGGGGGGGCTGCCAGTGCTGGACCAGCGCCCTGAGAGGTTGGGGTACGGTGCCTTGCTCAAGAGCAGGGATGCACCAAATACAGGATTCAGCTTCAGATTCAGCTGAATATTGGGCTTTTTGACGTGGTTGGGTTTCTGCTGAACCTCAGAAGTTTTCCCAGTGAACTGAACCCTACGCTTGCACTCGGCGCGCTACGCTGGTCACCGTAATGACGGCGCCGTTGATTACAGGAAGGTGTTTATGTAGGAGGAGCGTTCAATGCAGCAGGCTGTGAGGAAGTGAAAATGGAACTCATGACCAGAAAAAGTGTAGTTTGTCAGAACTTTCAGTCAAAAGAAGGCCATTCAAGTCCAGCTACATGTTCAATCTGCAATGCTGATTAGTCTGGTGGTGGCGAGGACCCTAAACTATACACAACATCACCGCTGTTACAACATTTGGTATCAAACATCTGAAAGAATACGAGTTGTGATGAAGGAATCTACAGACAGCAGCCAGAATAATATGCTGATGTTGATCTTTGGACCGTTGGATACATTTCTTAACGTACGTTTACTTTGTGAACCTGGAGAATGATCTTTTTCTGTTTAGTATTTGTAATCCATAGCTAGTCTACGGAAACTCAAGATCTCTGTTGATGTTCGGCAACATTTACAGAATAAGACTGGAGACGTACGGAGGCTGGGATGCTGATTTTAGTTGACTAAAATGTTATGTAGCCTAAAATAAAGAATGTAAGAATCACTACAACAATAATAAATGAAAACTAAACTATTCATTACATATAAGTTATTGTCACTAAAGAGAATAATGGATGAATCAGCTGATTGGTGCAGCTCTATTCTGCTCCGTCACATCTTTGAGGAAAGAAACAGACTTTTCTCTGATGAAAACAGATGCAGCAACTCAACATTACAGCTCATCCCTCTTCCTCCTCCTCTTGTTTGTCTTCTTGTCTTCCTTGTGGAAGACTTTTCCATCGGCCTGCTTCCTCCAGCTCAGTTTGATGTTGTCGTCCAGCCCCTGGTCCCTCAGCTTCTGTTTCAGCTGAGACACAAAACTTATCTTATTAGTGGTCCAAGCCTGAGGGGGTCCAAGCCTGAGGGGGGTCCAAGCCTGAGGGGGGTCCAAGCCCGAGGGGGATCCAGCGGAGCTGTGAACCTTATTGTTTTCCTAGAGATTATTTTTCCGTTGATAAAAGTCATGCTACAGCCTAAACCGTACATGGTGGGGGGGTGATATTTTCAGGATTGGTCCAGATCTCTGCCAGGACCTCGGACAAAACAATTCATCCACTTCCACCACTAGGTGGCGCTATAGCAGAAAGTTTACCACCAAACAAAATGTCATAGCTAGCTACCAAACATGTACTTTAGCATATCTCAGCCAAATTAATAGGTATTAGCGCAGAACTTGGTATTGTTGTTCAACATCCCACTACGATGCTCTGTACCAAAATTGGCGAATTGAAGGTCGGCCATTAGGGGGCGCTATAATCAATGATTATGTTTTGGCCAATAACTCAATGTTTGTAAATCGGACATTTGCGATTTTAATTTCTCTGCCGTAGTAATTGCTATCAACGTGAAACATGTGATTCTTGTTTGGCATGCCGCTCTGAGGCTCTGTACCAAATTTGGCGAAGATCGGCCATTACACTTAGCATTACACGCTCCTTGTGCCGATGAGGCTTGGACCCCGTCATAACTGATGCAGTTCTAGTCTAGTTGTTTTTTCATGAAGTTAAAACAGTATAAAACATGATTTACCTGCTTCAACATGGCCTCCATCACAGCAGCGTTATTCAGATCCAGATTGTTGTTGTTGTTCTTGCTCTCAAACTTCACTTTCACCACTTTCTTCATCACTTTCTTTTCTGAAACAGGAACCACTTCAAACAAACGTTATGAGTTCAAACATTTCTGTCTGGATAATAATCAGCATCCTGTTCATTCCTCATCATCAGTTTAAACAATAGATTCAACACTAACTTATCATCTGCAGCTGATCACCACTGCATGCTAACTTTACTAACTATTCCATGGAAATGATCCACATCATCATGTTCACATTTACTCTCCACAGCTTGATGTTTGGTGTTTAGAATCCCAGGTTAGCACTAGGGAGGTAACGATGGTTAAATATGGATAGAAATGTGTGAAGATAACAACCGGTTGAGATAAGAAATGAATGTTGATGCAGTTTTTAAACGTCCTAGAGCGTAATCTACTTTAGATTGACCTTGTTTGACTTCAGACGTCACTACGTCTTCTTAGTTTATTTATTTGAAGAGATTTGTTTCTATATATATATATATATATATATATATATATATATATATATATACACATATACATATATATATATATATATATATATATATATATATATATTAGGGCTGTCAAAATAATGAAGATTAATCCATTCCATATTGAGGTTTGACCCGGAGCCGTTCTAGCCTCCATTGGACTGTAAAATGAAGGAGGGAGACGAGAATGTGCTGCCTGGATCATTAACTGGAACATTTACTTGTAAAAATCTTCTTCCTGCCAACCCTGGCTACCGAAATCTGGAGCCACTGATATGTCTGCTCTTCTCTCTGGTGCTCTGAAGACGATACAGGAAACACAAACACTGCTGCACGGGACGCTAGTTAACACTATACTCAACAGCAGCTAACGTTAGCCTACCGCTAGCTAGTTAACACTATACTCAACAGCAGCTAACGTTAGCCTACCGCTAGCTAGTTAACATTATACTCAACAGCAGCTAACGTTAGCCTACCGCTAGCTAGTTAACACTATACTCAACAGCAGCTAACGTTAGCCTACCGCTAGCTAGTTAACACTATACTCAACAGCAGCTAACGTTAGCCTACCGCTAGCTAGTTAACACTATACTCAACAGCAGCTAACGTTAGCCTACCGCTAGCTAGTTAACACTATACTCAACAGCAGCTAACGTTAGCCTACCGCTAGCTAGTTAACACTATACTCACTCACTCATTGAGACTGTGACTCAACACCAGGATGTAACAATCTGCAGCTGCCGAGCTGCCGTCGGAAAAACAACACAGACGGTGCGTTCAATGAAACTGGTAAACTACAGCTTCGTGGTGCATTTGAAGTTATTGTAAATGTCCTTGGTGGTTGTTTTTGTCATTCAACAGCAATTTACTAGTGAAATAAGTTATTGTTATTGTTATACCTTATTATTAAATCATTTAATTTTGACCATATGACCTTAGCAATAAACAAGCCGTTCTTTAATGTCACCGACTGTTGTTTAGTACCCTTTGTTTTCTTTTCTTTTTTTACTTTCTTAAGAAGTATCGGTTCAGGCACCGTTAATTATGTATGCGATTCATTTCGATTAATTAATCACAGAGTCTGTAATTAATTAGATTAATTTTTTTAATCGATTGACAGCCCTAATATATATATATATATATATATATATATATATATATATATATATATATGAATGGGTGAATTAAATCACTAGATGCATGTAGACAAGTTGCTAGAGAATGCATGTAGGTATGTGGGTTTGAGGCGTTGTCCAATCACAGTGAGCAAACTGAGTGACTGACATGCCCGTTTAAGCCAATCAGGCGCAAGTAGGAATAATGGCACGGCCTACCGGTCTGAGCTAAAAAAACTGCGGGAGAGAGACTAGTGTGACGAGAGATAACAGAAGTTTACGGAGAAATCCTGCCGTTTTACTGTCAAGAGCTTGAGAAGTTAAATATTTTGGTGTTAGATCTGGCGAGATAGTTGACGGTTAGTCGGGTCTTTGCATTTCCTCCGTGTTATCTTTCTTCAACTAGTTTGACAAGTAAGGTAAAACATCTACATTGTGAATTAAGATACATTATCAAGTGTTGTTCGCTATATTTCCATCCGTGAAAGAGTGCATATGTTTAGTAAGTTTATTTTTATTTCGCTAGTTGTGGAGATCTCGTGGTTGTGCTGGGTACCGCCATTTTGGGTGTGTCCAGGCTGCTACATAGAATCAGTGAGAATATTGATTCAATGAGATTTAAATTTATGTTTTTAACACAGCACTTTTGTATATTGTGTATTTCTTTCAAATTGAATGAATTTGTGTACATTGTAAAGCAGCTAGTTCTACATTGTTCATTGTAATGCTGTTATTATTTACCAATTATGGTAAATAACAAATTGAAAGTTTGACATAATTGATACTTATGATATTTCTCTGACTGTCTATTGATTGATTTTTTGTGTGTTTTGGTTCTTTTCTGGTGAAGTTGTGTCACCCAGGATAGATGGCGAGCCCCCCCCAGGAGTCTGGAAGAGTTTTGAGTCTGTTCATCTACACTGCATCTGCTGCTGCAGTAGGACAGCTATAGCACACATTCATTTCTGTACACCTGGACTGAAACATACACTGGTCTTACCAGCTCAGATATCTTGAGACTGTACTGTACTTGGTTATACAGGGGGATGTGATTGTGATTTCAATGAATGTTAGTATTTTTTATTTTATTTTCTTCCATAGTAACTTGAACATTGAACTGTGAACCTGAAGTGTAGTGTGACCCAGGTTAGAAAGGTGCACCTAAAGAATTAGAAAAAAAGGATTGTAGGATCTTTATTTGCCAAAATTGTAAATCTTGGTATTCAAGCTGTTGTCCTTGTCAAATTGTCTGTTGTATGTGGATCCATTTACCATTTCGTTATATGAAAAAAGCTGGCATTGTTCAACTTCAAAGCACCATTGTTTGAGTATCTCTGTGCTCCAGTAGTCAAACCTAAAATTCTTCTGGGCCCATAGTCATAGCAGGAGAGTATCTGTTACAGACACATCTGTGGTTCACATCTTCAGAAAACCGTATCATCAACTTAAAGTCCTGAATCTAATCGTGAGTTGAGTATATCGTTACATCCCTATTGTCCTGAATCTAAATGTAAAAGCTGTCTGAATCCCGGGTTAGCACTCACCTGGACCGTAGCAAATGAACGCTCTCTCCATGTCACAGGGCCAGTCCTCCCAGGCTCCTGATTGGCTGAAGTCTGCAGCCACACAAGTCTCGTTGTTGTTATCAGGTTGCCCGTTCTTCCAGAAGCTGAATGAGGAGGTACTTCCATCTGACCACTTCCAGGAGTCTCTGAAAAGGCCGATCCAGACATAGTTTCCTCCAGCAGCTATCATCTCCAGTACCTTCCCGTTCTCTGTGCTGTTTCTCACACTGGCCAGGTCTGTGTGGTGAGCTCTGCAGTAGTTCTGGGCTGCAGTCCATGTCATTTCAGTGTTGATGAAGACAAAAGTCACATTTGACCCTGAAAATGGAGCACAGAGAATTGTAGAGGCAGCATAACATACAACCTCCATCCATCCACATCTGTGATTCATGTCTTTATAATATCTACAATAAATCCACTGAGATATCAAGAACCACATCAATAAACTAATGAATAACTTTATTTACCAACATTCTCCACATTAATAAGAAATGTCCTTAAATCTACAAAACAATCTAAAAAACAAGATTATATTGTTGTTTTTCTGCATATGAATATCTTTCAGGTTAATTAAACACACATGATCTGTTTATATTGTAAGATGTGTGCACGTGAACATGCACGAGTCCAATCTCTATAATATAATATAATATGTCTTCCTCTGGTGGTGTCATCATTTATTATTCATGTGAATTACTTTTTGAGTTATTTATTTTATCATCCTATTATGATGTATGTGTATGTTGTGTGTGATGTCTGTAAGCTCATAAAAGGGAATTTAAATTAAAGTATCTATCTATCTATCTATCTATCTATCTATCTATCTATCAATCAATCAATCTATCTATCTATCTATCTATCTATCAATCTATCTATCTATCAATCTATCTATCTATCTATCTATCAATCTATCTATCAATCTATCAATCTATCAATCTATCAATCTATCAATCTATCAATCTATCTATCTATCTATCAGGACACACTGCTGATGAACCACTGAGCTGTTGTACTGCTCTCATTCCTGCCGTCTTATTATCTGCTGCTCAGTCAGCTGTAAAGCTCTTTGAATGGCACTAATCTGTGTGAAAGCTGCTTTTTGTCAGAGTGACTGACTGATACTACAGAGGCCTGAATAATGAAAACAAAGAGGCAAAGAGAAGCAGAGAAGGGAAACTTCACTAGTTAATATTCTCACCTCTGACATTTGCACAGATTGGATAACGGCTGTTTTCACAACTGAGGTCGTGCCACAGTCCATCAGGATGCATGTCTGTGCAGACTTTTCCACTGTCTCCAGTGTTTGGTTGTCCAGTCATCCATCGTCTGAACTCCGTCTCCCCGGGTTTGTAGAAACTTGTGTCTGACAGTGACCACCTCCAGCTGTCAGACAGTCCTATCCAGGCTCTCTGATTGTGATATAAAGAATTAGACTCTGCTCTAGCTGTTTGTTGAAGACCAGATGTTTACCTAATCTTTCCATCTCCAGTCTTGATACTATCAGTCTGATCCTCTAGGACTCCTTCATTCTGTTACCCTCCTTTAATAACTCATTACCAGAGATAGTTTCTGATCACTCAAACTGATTTTCAATTAGCTTCTTCTACCACATTTCAAAGATAAATATTCTACTTTTTCCTGCTCTACATTTAGTTATTAGTTCCTATGGAGGGTTTCAAACCTCCTGTCAGAAAGACTTTGAGATGAAAGAGAGAAAAGTGAACTCACGTAGCTGTTGTTGGAGTAGAACATGTTGTCTAAATTTGCCGTGTTGTTCAGGATCTTCATAACCTCCATGTTGTCTACAGTGGCCAGGTCTCCGTCTTTCTCTCTGCAGTATCTTTGGGCTTCAGTAAAGTTCTTCCTGTCATAAACAAAATAGTACTGACGTCCAGCAGCTGATGAGACAGCACTCAGCCCTGTAGGGACACACACACATATAGAGCAGATTTAATATTTATACTATATTAATACACAATATTATATTTCAGTTACACCAACAGCGCCTGCTTTCAGATTATCTAAATGATATAAAATGTTGGATGGTGACAAACTTCAATTAAAGGAAACCAAACTGAAGTATTGATGTTCCTCTAAACCTCCTATTTCTATACCTGACTTTGGTTTATCATGTCAGCTGTTCTGTATTACATGTTATATTATTATCTCTGTAATGTTGTTCATCTGTATTGAGGCAGATCTTAAACCATCTGACTCAACTGGACATCACTTTGGGTCAACTTCTGTTGTTTTAACCCTTGTTCCTCACTAGAGACATGTTTGTCCTTTTCATTGTTATTTATTTAATAATTGTGTCTGTGTTAATGCTGACAACATGATTTCTG
Source organism: Sander lucioperca (assembly GCF_008315115.2). Lineage (NCBI taxonomy): Eukaryota > Metazoa > Chordata > Actinopteri > Perciformes > Percidae > Sander > Sander lucioperca. Next base: position 23,377,224 of record NC_050184.1, on the reverse strand, counting down.
GTAAGGATGTGAGTTTTTACTTCACGTTTTGAAGTTCAAGCTCAGATTCTATAAAAAGTCCAAAATAAACATTTTAATCAGAATACTGACACTTAGAGGTTGTTGTTCCTGTTAACCTGCTGTTTCCTTGTTTCCTCTCAGGGTGGTGCTGCTGGATTCTGGAGCTGCAACACAACTATGTTACTAAAAATGATGTGTGAGTGTGAGTGTGTGTGTGTGTGTGTGTGTGTGTGTGTGTCTGTTAGTGTGTGTGTGTGTGTGTGTGTCTGTGTGTGTGTGTCTGTGTGTGTGTGTGCGTGTGTGTGTGTTTGTGTGTCTGTGTTTGTGTGTCTGTGTGTGTGTGTGTCTGTTAGTGTGTGTGTGTGTGTGTTTGTGTGTCTGTGTGTGTGTGTGTGTGTGTGTCTGTGTGTGTGTGTTTGTGTGTCTGTGTGTGTGTGTGTGTGTGTGTGTCTGTGTGTGTGTGTGTGCGTGTGTGTGTGTTTGTGTGTTTGTGTGTCTGTGTGTCTGTGTGTGTGTGTGTGTGTGTGTTTGTGTGTGTGTGTTTGTGTGTCTGTGTGTGTGTGTTTGTGTGTGTGTGTGTGTGTGTGTGTGTGTGTGTGTGTGTGTGTGTGTTTGTGTGTGTGTGTGTGTGTGTGTTAGAGCGTGTCTCACGAAATGTCCCATGATGTAATAAAAGCGGGTATCTATGTTACTATGCGAGTGTGTGTGTGGGGGGGGTGCAGCTACCACACACACACACACACACAGACACACACACACAGACACACACACACAGACACAAACACACAGACACACACACACACACACACACACACACACAGACACACACAGACACCTACCAATTAATATACTCATACATGTATGCAAAAAATAAATATGCATCTAAATGAATGTTGTTGTTAATCATTAACTTACTCCAGACTGAACAACAGAAACATTAATTCAGCATTTAGAATACTGAACATAATTCATTTTCACCTGTTTTTTCATTAGAGTGACTTTATGTACATAAAGCAGCATTTAAAGGGTTAAAATTCTAGATATGAATGAGTTTTTGGTAGTTATGATCAGGACTGAAGTCAGTTAAAAGATTTAACTATAATATTAATATAAATATTTTCTTTTGGCACTTCAGGCCCTTCTAGTGACAGACAGACATGTAGGAGAGAGAGAGAGGATGACACACAGGAAAGCCTCTCTGGCCAGAATCAGACCCACGACCTCCGTGTCAAGGACCGAGCCTCCACACATGGGGCCCCCCCTACCACTAGGCCACCCAGGCAGCTATATCTTTCCAGCAGTTGTTTGAAAGGGGACATGTTTGTCCTCTAAGGTAACAAGAGGAACATTTTAAAGTGAGGCCCAGCTGATAAATGTGCTGTATAACTAAACATGACTTGACTTAAACATAAGATCATAATTTAACTAAAGTGACTCATAATATTGTTCTGATAAGAGTTCTGTAGCCACAAGGATATATAGATGTGTAATAAGACTATAAACATTAATAAAACCTAATAACCTCTCACCTGTTGCAGCCATGATGAGCAGAAGAAGTTTGTCCATCTTGTTTGTTCTCCGTCCTCCTCACTGTGTGACTTCAGACAGACCGCTGATCATATAACTCATTGTTCAGTATCAGATGATTTCATGGAAATACATCAGCGGCGACAGATATTTGCATGTTAGGTAAAAGCATAAGTTCCCCTTTTTCAGAAACATGTTTGATGCCATTCTGATGGACTAACGGAAAATTCAAATAGTGACCGCAGCCTGTAGAGAAGGAAGTGTCAAGGCAGGGACATGTCCATTACAGGAGAACAGTCTGCCTGTAGTGTCTGTGTGTGTGTGTGTCTGTGTGTGTGTCTGTGTGTGTGTGTGTGTGTGTGTCTCTGTGTGTGTCTGTGTGTGTGTGTGTGTGTGTGTGTCTCTGTGTGTGTGTCTGTGTGTGTGTGTGTCTGTGTGTGTGTGTCTCTCTGTGTGTGTGTGTGTATGTGTGTGTGTGTGTGTGTGTGTGTGTGTGTGTGTGTGTGTGTCTCTCTGTGTGTGTGTGTATGTGTGTGTGTGTGTATGTGTGTGCGTATGTGTGTGTGTGTGTGTGTGTGTGTGTGTGTGTGTGTGTGTGTGTGTGTGTGTGTGTGTGTGTGTGTGTTAGCGTGCTCCTCACCAGAGCCTGCATGTCGTACATGGTTCCCAGATGATCCCAGATGACGGAGGAGGAAACCTGGCAACCGATGTTCTGACTGAACTTATCTCTGATGCAGATCATGTGGAAGTGACACAGTGTGTGTGTGTGTGTGTGTGTGTGTGTGTGTGTGTGTGTGTGTGATATTAAATATTAATCGATTGATTGATCAGTTTGAGTAATTTTTCACGTTAGGTCAGATCTGAAAGTCAAAGACCTAATGACACAAAGAGACAAAAACGTAAAAAAAGAAAATGTCTAAAAAACAAACTTCAAGTGTATATTTATAATATAATATAATATATATTTATACAAGTAAATAAAAAGGGTTTCATCAGATTAAACAAAAAACAACCTGAAGATGTTTAGACACACACACACACACACACACACACACACACACACACATGTAACCAAGGTTAAAAATCTATATAAAAATAGCTAGGTTTATATTAAAAAGTAAATTCATGAAGTATGTTATTGATGATAAAGATTAAAAACTGATATTTCTCTAAAAAGCAATTCAACTGAGATACAGAGAAAATAAAAAGGAAGTTTATTTTGAAGGAGATGGGTTGGAGACGTGCTGTCAGCCAATCAGGAAGAAGCTCTGACTGTCGACCTGCTCGGAGCAGAGTTCACTTCCTCTTGAGCTGCTGGAAGAACAGAGAGGAAACCAAGAGGGTCAGCTTCTCCTCGGACCACGTAGCTCCTATGGAGACATGTTGATGCTACCAAGCCATCAGCTCCGTTAGCATCCCATTGACTGCCATTCATTTTGATGCTACCAAGCCATCAGCTCCGTTAGCATCCCATTGACTGCCATTCATTCTGATGCTACCAAGCCATCACCTCCGTTAGCATCCCATTGACTGCCATTCATGTTGATGCTACCAAGCCATCAGCTCCGTTAGCATCCCATTGACTGCCATTCATTCTGACGTCACTTTGACAGAGAATAACTTTACATCTGAAGAGTTTAAAGACTCTATTTGTCCATTGTTTATTTCTAAAGAAACACGACAATGTATAAAAGGCTCCATTACCTTGTAGCTCACGTTATGGCTCCGTAGCAGACGTTTTTATAAAAATAGGCTAACGATTGGGTCATAACCACGAGACTTACTGTCTCATAGTAGAGGAATTACCGTATAGTACAGGAGAAGCTCTCAGGCAGTTTGGACTTCCATTAGCTGTTTAAGTTTAATTACTAATGTTAACTATCATTTTAGTGATCAATAATTAGCCTGTGTCTATGTTATCTCCTTACATATACCTACGCTCTCCGTCTCTGCTAGATTGGGAATGATTGAGATTTCTCTTGGCACAGCTACCAGAAGACTTCCAACTTTCAGACAGGTTGCTCACGTCACATCTACGTCTTCAAGCTCAGTTGGAGGCTGCTCAGTAACGCTCAGCCAGCACCGGGAAAGAGACTTCACTGGTCTCCGTCCAGAGACACGGGACCTGCTGGTCCAGTATATATATATGTCAATGGAGCAAACCCTGCGTCGAGAACGATACCTACCTCGTGAAGACATTTCAATAAAAGTTGTTAAAACTGATTAAAAACTCTTAAAAATAGAGTGAGAGTGCAGTCGGAGAGACCTGACGTCTCCCTCACGAAGAAAACACATCGGTGAGCGATCGTTTTTACCATGCTAAGCGCTAGCCGCTAAGCGCTAGCCGCTAACGCTAGCGCATGTGGAGCGCTAGCTGAGATGCTAACTAGCACAATGGCAGACGCCATTCACTAACGCTAAAACCATTAGCTTGATATTTTAAAGCTGCAAACTTAATCCAGTGCTGTGTAATATGTTTGTTTGCATAATAGTTACACACTTACTGTGGGATGTGTTGATTTAGCACTTTGATCTGTGCATTTTGAGCACATTAATATTTGAATTATCTTTGAGTGTTACATTTTATTTGAGATGTGTCTGAACATGCCTTCACATGGCAGACGGTACACAAAGTCTGTCTGCTTACTAGCATCTATGTTATTTGGTGTTCTAATTATTATGTGGAAGCGATATTTTGATATTATATTGAAGAGGTTTTTCAATAATTATCTCTAAGAATATTTTGAGAATGTTTGTTTCTGATATTGTGATGTCATATTACAATGATTGTTGAGTTTAATGCTATGATGATTTAACATGAATTATATTCTAGTTGATGATTGGAAGCTAAAGGAATGTTCTGACCTTACTCACCGTAGCTCAGGTTTGTTGCTGGACCCTTTGAGCCTTTGATCTACCTGGATGTTGGAGCCAGGGTTCAGAATCAGCACCATCTACCAGCCAAATGCTGGGAAAGTATGCAAGTGGCTGGTAGATTTGAAAAAAAGCAATGGTCATCTATAGAGTGGCTTGTCAAATGTGAACATTCACTAGCCAGTCGGCTGGTGGACCAAAAAGTTAATGTTGAACCCTGGTTGGAGCCTGAATCGAGACGCTGATGGCGAGCCACAGCCCAGAGGAGAACTAGAGACTTCCACACTTCCTTACATACACACATATGGCGTTATATATGTGTCACATTCCTGAGCGAGTAATTGTACGTTTTGAGCACAGAGAACTATATTTTGCAAGCGCATTACATTGCATTTTGAACAGAAATGTACACTCGCAAAAAAGAATTCAGTTTGAGTAAACAAAAACCTATTTCGTGCACAATAAATGTATTTGCATGTCTTTCTCTGCTCGCAGGTAGACGCTGCTGCGCTCCGGTCATGTCTCCCTCTCTCTCAACCTCTTCTCTCTACGCGCTCAACTCTAGACACGCTCGCTCAGATTTTCACAGCGTTACAAGTGTGCCACAAAACCAACCAATCGCAGAATCAAAAGGTCAATTCTGATTGGCTGTTCGTCTCCAATTAGATCGCAAGTAGCAGGAAACAAAAATCTAGGAGGAACCGTCTTTTTCAGTTAACACCTGTTGGTACAGCAAATACTGGCTACAGTGGAGCTGTTCGACTAATGTTACTGGATTAAAACACATTTCGGTCAGTATTTTGTATTATTGACTTATATCACAGAAAGACATGTAAATACATTTATTGTGCACGAAATAGGTTTTTGTTTACTCAAACTGAATTATTTTTTGCGAGTGTACATTTCTATTCAAAATGCAATGTAATGCGCTTGCAAAATATAGTTCTCTGTGCTCAAAACATACAATTACTCGCTCAGGAATGTGACACATATATAACGCCATACACCCCCCCCACCAACTGGGACAGCTGTAGGACAAACTCTCTCCACTTCCACAGTGGACTGAACGGGGGGGATTCTGACCTTTAAATCACAGCTGTGAGTTTAGTTTACATTTTTTATTTTTCTACTTACCCGGGTAAGATTTATGTCATTTGAAGAGTGTGCAACGTTTATGATTTTTGGCTTCTACTTCCCATCCATGCATTAAAGAGGGAAGAGTTTCTGTTTCTCAGAGAAAGAACAACTGTGTTTGAGTCATTCCTGGTGGATTGTTTGGTTAAAACTGGACTCCGTAGTCCAACATACAACCTCTGATCCCACTGGTCATAAATAATTATTATATAGAGTAATCCTTTTCTGTTCCCCACCTCTAAAGGGTTACACACACACACACACACACACACAGACACACACACACAGACACACACACACAGACACACACACACACACACACACACAGACACACACACACAGACACACACACACAGACACACACACAGAGACACACACACACACACACACACGCACACGCACACACACACAGAGACACACACAGAGACACACACACACACACACACACACACACACGCACACACACACACGCACACACACACACACACACACACACACACACATACAGAAACACACACACACACACACACACACACACATACACACACACACACACACACACACACACACACACACACACACACACAGAAACACACACACACAGACAGACACACACACACACACACACAGAAACACACACACACACACACACACACACAGAAACACACACACACACACACACACACACACACACACACACACACAGACACACAGATACAAATATTAATCGATAGATGGATCAGTTCCAGTAATTTTTCTGTGTGGGCTCCACGTTCGGTCAGATCTGGAAGTCAAAGTTGGTCATTGTGTGACTTTGGTTGTAACTCAGCGATGGAGGCAGCGGTAGAATCTCCCGTGTTCTGAGAGGTTAAAGGGATTTGTCCTGCTGTGGACGTATGTTCAACACCTAATAACAATAACAGTCTGTGGTTAGCAAAGACTAAGATTAACACTGTTATAGATCCACCTGTGATTAGGAATTAATGATACCACAGTCAGCTAGTTTTCATTCACTGTTACATCTGAAAAGACCTGAACACAAAGAGTCAGACAGCATCCCACTCTCCAGCTGTCTTTAGCAAAACTCTCCTCAGGCCCAGAAGATCATTTCAGAGCCCCCCCCATGTCCTGCACCCTGAGTACCAGCTTCTCCCTTCAGAGTCTCCCGGTGAAGACTTGACTACTTTACCAACTCCTCTGTCCCCCTGTCCATCAAAGTCCTAGATGGCAAACCAGCCAGAGCTGCGTTCAAACTGACTGCGTCGGCCGTCAGACGGGCGGTGAAAACACAGGCCTTTCTATTCATTTTAGATGGGGGTAGTTCAAGTGTATGTTTGTTTGTGTGTCTGCTCTATGTTGTGTTGTATTTCCTAACAGCGGATACTGGATGTGTCCAAGACTAATCTCCAGTGTTGTAATGTAACGGAGTACAAATACTTCGTTACTGTACTTAAGTAGAAATTTCACGTATCTGTACTTTACTATTTAAATTTATGTCAACTTTCACTTTTACTCCACTACATTTCCTAGATAAAATGTATACTTTTACTCCGTTATATTTCCACTAAGCATCTTCGTTACTCATTACTAAAAAAATAAAATTAGAAGAAATGTGTGCAACTGCAATAAGGGAGGTTTGGCGAATCACTGCTCCTAGATTGCATTACGCACGCTCCGCACGCCGCACGCCGCACGCCGCACGCCGCACGCTCTATTTCAGCGCTTGTTTGTTGCTAAAGGAGGAGGAGGACGCACAACTGGAACCGCCATGGAAGCAGGAGCACCTACTGGAGGACCTCCCGTTACCGTAGACGACCACCCCGACGATAGTGGTGACCTCGGTGAACAGGGTAGTGGTGAAGATAACGTCATACACCCGTGGCCGTATTTACAAGAAAAGTTTCTGTACATTGGAATGAAAGATTCTTCCTACCGGATGATAAGAAGATCTGGGAACCCTGAATATGTTTTATGCTTTACTATAAGAAAGCCACAATAGAGTTCAGTACTTTTACTTCAAATACTTAAATACATTAAATATCAGAAAATTACTTTTGATACTTAAGTACAGTATATATCAGATACTTTAAGACTTTTACTTAAGTAATATTCTAAAAGGTAACTTTCACTTCTACCAAAGTCTTTTTCTAGTACGATACTTGTACTTTTACTCAAGTATTGCTTTCTAGTACTTTATACAACACTGCTAATCTCCTTTGGATCAATAAAGTCCATCTTATTTTATTTTGTTAAGTACTTATTGAATACTTTTATTAAAGTAACATTTTCAATGCAGGACTTTCTCTTGTATTATTGTAGTTAGACAGTGTGGTATTGGTACTTATTCCACTTAATGTCCATGTATAAAAACATCCATGTCCTACAGAGAGCAGAGCTGTATTGTGCCACATTTAGCCACTAGTTCATTTCCAGAGAAGGATCTGAATACTTCCTCCAACGCTGCTTTGACTTTCTATGCAAACACAGAATGATTTGAATGTTGTAACAAACTCCTGAGAGGAACTGCTGCAAGCAGCATCAACATCTACGTTAGGGGTCAACTCGTTATCGGCCTGGCCAATTATCAGGGAGATAATTGTTAATTTACAAATTATCTGTATCTGTGTTTTATTTGACCAATAACTGATTAATTAATTAAAAAGTGCTACAGCTCTGTGTCTCTCCCTCCGTTTCTCTCACACCTGAGTCTCACTTAATGCTCCGCCCACAACACCATCTGATTGGCTAGATGTTATACAAGTACTATCCAATCAATCTTCCACACTGAAGTTGTAAAAACAGCCCAATCCTGTGATCTATTTCTAGAATGACAAGCCTGCCCACTTCTATCACTTAAAAAGACAGAATAATGAATGTTGCAGTGTTAACTAGACCATTAGCATTCAGGGTTCCCCCAGTGTATTACAAGTCTCTGGGAATCATTGTTTAATGTATTTTAAAGTACAGTTACAGTGAGACGGCTCGGTGGGAAACTTGGGCTCTACATACTGCAGTAAAAGTACTAACACACACTGTGAAAATATTCCACTACAAGTTAAAGTCCTGTATTCAGACTTTACTGCATATGTAACATATATATACATAATAATAACGTATACATAATAATGTTCTGGTTTAATAAAGACAAGTATACCACCAAATTAAGATGAATGAGGGGGATCATTAAAAATCATTTTAGTTATTTCAAAACAGCTGTATTGCTGTGAACTAAAGTATTTAAGAGGAATCAATTACTATATCTAAGTTTTTTAATAAAATAGCAAGAAAGCACAAGAACAATTTGCCTCTGACACAAGACCTATTCAGCAGTTTGGTTAACCACTGCTACTTACCTACTTCCCACTGTTACTTGAGATTTAATGGTATTAAAATGAACATATTCTGACAACAAGCTGCCTCTTTGTTTAACAGACTCAGAAAAATAAATCATTTTGATTTATTCAGTCAACTAAATGTATGAAACAATGAGTGGTTTCTGTGTCAAAAGAGGCCTTGTGCCATATGAAGGATATCTTTCTGTTAATCATAGTTTGTTTATTATTTAAAGGTCTAAGATCCATGTGGCTGCGTAAAGGAATTGTATTTTTTATATTTTGAATCAAGCTATATTATATATTTATTAACATGATAAAAATTCTCTAAAATCTAAAGGTGGGTGTTTGGAGAAAAGAAGTTTGTGTCATGTGTACACTGTAAACCCCAATAAGTTCATAGTACTCAAAACTTTTGCAGAAACTGATTACATAATAACTTTTGAGGTAAGTAACTTAATTTTTTTAAGTAAGATTTTTTTTAAAGTTACAATCTAATCAAACTTAAACATTTAAATTTTATGTTTTATTTTTTTAAGTGCACCGTGCTTAAAAATATTGTTTAACATATGCACAATTTTAGTATCTCCATACTTAATTATTTTGATCCAATGGTACTTAATTAAATAGAAATCTACTAACTCAAAAAATATACTTGTGTATAACCCACAAGCTAATGAAATTTACAAGTTAAAACTACAAAAAAAAAATAACTTCAGCTGTACATTTTCTTTTTTCTTTTATTCAGTCTTAAAATTGTTTTATACAAAACATGTCAGACCATCAACAGCAGTCATTTTTTAAAACTCTGTTCTAGCAAAGAGGTGTCTAACCATGTACCATGATGTCACATACTAGTTTCACCACCTACCCAATAGCTGTAAGTGTGTTAACCAGTGAAATTACCTGGTGAAGTATTTAGTTGGAATGAAAACATACATAGACAGCACAATTAAACACCTCTGCTCTAGCTACAAATATAACATCTAACAATATATCATCTACCATCTTGTTAAACTCATTTAGTGTTTGGTTGTGCATTTTTCTGTGTGTGTGTGTGTCTGTATGGGACTGTGATTGTGTGTGAACATATGTATCTCTACATATCAAACAGGAACAAGATAATCAGGAACTGAGCATCTTAAAGTGCTTAATATAAAAAGTATGGCCTGATTTCTTAAAACAGCATTAGTAACAGCCATGACCATCAAAGTGCAAATGAAATAAAAAAATATATATAAAAAAGTAAATAAATAATAAATGTATCAAAACACGTAATCAAGACATCAAATATATCCTGTTTGTAAAACCCTATAAAAACAAAATATAAAAAAGGCACATCTCACATCATTTTAGGATTCAGAGCACCAAGTTGGTGTACAACCGATAAGTATAAACAACAGCAACTACGTTAGATTTGGTGGGAAAGACATAATTCGCCAAATGTAAACAGTTTCAAATGCGTTGAACACCATGTTCAACAACATACTATAAAGTTACCATACTGGGAACCCCAAAAACACATCAACATGTAAACAACTCTGAAGTTAGCCTACTCTTTCATTAACAGGTCAGTTTTGAGACTCAGTAGGCAGGGTTTAAGTGGTTTACCATCATCAAGACCCATTAGGATTTTCTGGATGAATGTAAAAGTGTGAATGAGTTTCTTGGGATAGTCCAAATGCAATGCGTACATCAACCCAAACAACAATGCAAATGCATCAGCCAAGTTAGGGATATCACTCATCACAACATCATCTTCCACAACAATAGAAATGCTTGCAGGACTGAAATGAACTGGATCTGCAGTGTCCTCTGTGACTGCTGTGACAAGAGCAACAGGAGTGTCAATGATGCCTGGCTCATCTGACTCCTCCACCTGAAAGACACAGAGAGGGTGCAACGGTTAGGTTAACTTGAAGAAACACAACAACTGAATGTACACTCACTGGCCACTTCATCAGGTGCATGTGTGTAACCCAATTCAATCCAATACAACAGCTCTCCTTAAAATTCTACGTTTATGAATTTTATACATTTTCAGTTTTTGTTGACATTGTCAGAAAGGTGATAATTCTTCTTTATATTTATTACTGAGGTTGTAATACGTGGTGGTGGCATAGTGGGGTGAATTATATTGAATGGTGTTCATAATATTTTGCCCCTTTCTTGTATGTTAATGCAGTGGACAAAATATTAGGAAACCCATTCAATAATACATCGTCACCCACTATGACCTCAATAATAAACATAGTAGAATTTTCAGCTTTCCGACAATGTCAACAAAAACTGAAAATATATAAACTTTATAGATGTAGAATTTATATCAGAGTTGTAATGGATTGAATTATATTGCACAGGTGTACCTAATGAAAAGGCCATTGAGTGTATATTACAGGTGATTACTCAACAGGTAAGTACAGTATATAGTAGGTATATCTCAAGTAACTATTATACAGGCCAACAACCCACAGGTAGGAATACAGGTAAGCATTTTACAGCTGTCTATTCTACAGCCAATCATAAAAGAAGTAAGTGTAGCAGCAGGTATTTTACATTTTAATATCATACAGGATGTTATTTAATAGGTAAGTGTACCCAGGTAGGTATTTTACAGCTGAGTATTCAACAGGCTATTAATATGCAGGTAGGTATTAGATCGTGGGTGCTGTATTGTGATATGTAATGTACAGCATCTCATAAAAGGTATTTTTAAGTAATTTTTACAGAGAGATTGAGTGTGTGTGTGTTATTTTATGAGAGGTTAAGCCAAAAGGTCAATCAAATGATTAGCCTTCTCCAGGTCTGGGTAAAGTTAGGCCAGGGCTTTGTGAGAGATTAAGGTTTGGGATTACATGAGGTTAGGGCTTTTACATATATGTGTGTATGCTTATATGCACAGAATGTATATCCATGTGCACACTAAGTACAGTCCATTTACCATTACAATGACACCTACACACAAGGTTTACTAAGGGGTAACTAGATATAGCTAAGTGGCTGCTAGAGATACTAATAGTTCTGTGAATATACTGAATACTTACATTCCAAGTCTTGAAGAACTGTGGGTCCTCCTCACGCACGAAGGGCTACAGTACGCTTCATATTGACATCGTGCACTTCCTGGAAGAACAAGCAAAAATGAATATAACAGATTTCATTCTTCTTTCAGTATGGATGTGTTGACCAAATTTCATGGCATTTGGCAGTGTTAGACAGACGATGACACCCTGAGGCCCTGCTGTCCAGTGGGACCTGAAGCTCAAAGTTCATCTTTAACTCACCTGGAGATCATAAATCTTTAAGATGTCACGCAGCGCCTCTGATATCTTTCCGGTTCGTTCCTTCTGCCTATACAAGGCCACCAGTCCAGGTGTATGTTGGTCAAGCACAGCATAGAACTGGTTCCGTAGGTTGACGTTTGTGATGCGTTGGAACTCAGCACAAAGCTACAAAAACAAAAAAACAAAAAAATTATTATATAAAAAGACTAATACTTGATTTGCAACAGAAAACACATTTGTGATGCAACATATTCCGTTAAAATACATTGTTGAGCAACATGGTCACATGCAAAGTGATAGTTCTTACCCACAGTGAATAGTGGCATTTGCTGTTCCATTTGAATGTGATCCATATTCAAAATTTGGCATAGAAATGTGTGAAGAGTGGCAGAAAAGAGAAAAAGTCTGTGTTTTACCTGTGATTCAATCCGAAGAGCCGGCCATTTCCCCAAGAAGTCCTTCACCTGTGGATTTTCCTGAATTATCTCCTGGCGACGAAGGGCAAAGGTCTTCTGCATTAGCATTTCTATCAAGCGTAGGTTTTGCTGACTCTTCTGAACTTCGTCCATAATCTGCAGTCTCATTTCTTCCAAACTGGCCTGACTTTCTCCCTTGGGAAAGTTTGGAAGGAAGTTCACTTCAGCTCGTCTGGCTCTTTTTATGTTGGAGTGCGGGTGCTCTTTGTCAGGGTTATTTTTGCTCCTTTTACCTGCGTTGACAGACACCTCCAAACATCCAGATCTTGACAGCTTGCCACGATAATCCCCCATCTTAAATTTCAGGCTCATTTTCCATCCATACCATCCACTCACACTTCCAGGCTCTTTAAGACAAGGATGAGCTCTAACAAGAGCTTCAGCTGCCATACCCACATCATTGTCACTTGGGTAAGGTTTGAAGTTGTACATCACTGCAGCCATGTTCTCCAAGATGTTGTGCTTTTGGGATCTGGTTAATTTCAGTGTCTTTCCAGAAGTTGCAAATGCACTGTTTCCCTCTTCAAGCACATGCTCCACTTCATAAGAAAAAGTTGGCACAGGGAAGATGTCAGGCCAGGACTTCTGACGCTGGCTTATAGGCACAAGAGGAAGGATGTCTGTATCAGAAGATGCACATGAGCTGGTATCACTTTCTGATCTGATAATTTTCAATGTCGCCTTCTCTGGTAACTCTTGAATATCAACTAGACAGCTGAGTTGTCCACCAAAGTCAGGATCCTCATAATACAAGGTAAACTCAAAGTCCAGTCTTGGCTTGGCTTTTTCTCGCAGTATGTTGATTAGCTCTTTCACCGACTCTGGTCGCTCAGTCAAAGTTACCTTTATAGCAACATCTGTGGCAACATAAACACGCAGCAGAAATTTTTGGGTTGCTGCCATCTTCTGAGGGACAAATCTATGTATGAAGATTGACATGGAAAAATAAGCAGATTTAGTAGTGCATACAAAAATGTAACAGCTAATTATCACCCTTTACATACTGGAAGTTTACCCTCGTGTTAAAATATGATTTAAGATCTACTACTTAGCATTTTTTTAAATCACAAGATGTAAATGTACTTTCAGTGCAACAGTATGAATCGTTTGGGCGTCAACAGCAATTTTCCTTCTACATTGTATGCAGAGAGGGGTGAGTTGTCATTGAGCTCTGATACACTGTGGACAGTTACATTGCCTGGGTAAAGTTCATATGATCTCAGGTGTTCAATGTAGTGTGATTTGTGTCCTTGGCAAAGAAAAGTGACATCATTGTAAACAAGGAGGATCTGCTGAATTTTGCTAAACTGAGGCAGTCCACCCTCCTGCCCCACAGACACAAACATCCCAACATCATAATCAGTACCATCAATAATGATTTTTGATGTGCTGTAAATCAGGTTGCTGTCTGTTTTTTGCTTAATGTGTTCTTTTGCAACCTCAGGAAGCTCTGAAACCAAGACAGAGGAGACATTTGATGTCTGCTGATGTGGTTTAAGGAATGATGGAGCACTGAGGTAGTAGGCCATCATGTGCTGATGCCTAGTCGCTAGTGTTTTTAAAACATTCTTAAAGTTTAGTGTGTCATGTACTACACACTTGAAAAAGCGGTGTTTGCCCTCAAACCGCATAGTCCACAAATGGACAAGAGGCCCAAAACACTGTATGAGATCTGGGTAGTGTTCAACATAATGATGTTTAGGGAGCAGTGTGAACTCTGGGAAAACCTCCTGAAGCATGTGTCTGTGATCCTGTATCTTTGTCTGCAAATACTGGATAGATGCGTCATCAAATGTTGGGGACAGCACAAGCTCCACAATATCTTTCAAATCCATCAATACAGTCCAAGCACCATCTCCCTCAGGGACTGTATTACCAATCATCAATGGGAGTAATCTCAACAATGTGCTATTTTCGTGGCCATTGCCACCAATGGTCCTCTTTGCAGCAAAGTTCGTTGAAATAGGTCGTGGTTTATCAATCTTGTCTGTGTGTTGGTACGGGAATGACACAATTTTCCAGTTCAAATACTCAAGAGTAAAATATTTGAGCCGAATCATCTCCTTAATACATAGGGCCAACTCAACAGGTACAATACCCTCAAAAAGATCATGCAGGACATCAGGTGGGAAACAAGTGATGGTATGAAAATACTGCAACTTCTCTCTCAAGATGCAGTCCCCTTTGACACCACACTGGCTTTGACCACCCTCTTGTGTAACATCCTGCACATCACAGTCATGAGTGGCTTTAGTCCTTAGACTAAATTCACCATCTCTGACTTCGAGAGACTGAATTTGGTCTTGTTTAGCCTTGCAGAATCTACAAATATATCCTGCTTTAAAGGACTGCATAAAGCCTGCCAATGAGTGGGCTGCCAGATTATCAGACACAACACATAAAACTGTGCCACGGACTGACTGACCAAGGCAATCGGTGAATACTCCATCTTCTTCAAGAATGCGAAGGTCTCGTAGCATAGGACCAAGTACTCCTTGATAGCCACACCTCTTAAGATCAGGTACCCTGCATAGTGCTGCTAGCTGAATCACATGCAGTGCTGATCGGTATTTAACTGGCAAATCAGCAACCACCCAGTACACTGAACAGAGTTTATGGATTTTCCTTGAAGTGCCTAGTGGATTTGCAATTTCAAGGTCATCAATGTACAAAATCAGTGGCAGTGACAGCTCTGAAGAAGACAACAAATTATTCTCTTGGAAATATGAGCCATCTTGATGGCTCATGTAATGACCTTTTTCTGAGCTCTTGGTTTCCTTGATTCTGTCAAGGATGTCAGTATGTTTGAACATTTTCTGGATCATCTGGAGCATAGGGACATAAACCACTGTGCATCCAGGCTCTAAAACATACTGCACTGGCATTACCACAGGGTAGTTTTTCTCAATAAATGTTTTTCTTCGTTTAGTTGAGGACAACTCCTCACCTTTAGCTGTGGCACTGAAAAAAATATTTGTGTCCATAACAGCATTCACCAAATCATTCACGATTGCTTCAGTAGGAGAGACATGATGCCTCTGTAGTATCTCATGTATAGTATCTTTGACAAGAGGTTGAGACAGGGAAAATATCTGAGTCAGGTGATCAACTATTTCCTGAGATGCCATGTCAGAAACATGAAGAACAGTTTGCATCTTCAAGAACAAGGAGGACAAATTATGTTGTAACTGGGCCTTTAACTGGCTGGTGTCACACCAACTGTCAGACTCAGGAAAAGCAGATGTGCCTGCATGGTGACACTCGTGAGCAGGATCCTCGTCCTCAAGGACAGCAGTGTTTATGACTGGTGCACTATCATTCTCTGTTGATACAATGTCATCACAAAAGTTTAAACTGCCTTCATGTGTCCTACTTTTGTGTGCATTAAATGATGAATAGACATTTGTGCGGTAGTTGCAGTCCTTAAATGGGCATGGTACATTCTCATGGTTTTTTAAATGTCCCCTTAAATGACTGAACAGTGTCACCTCTGAGAAAGGCTGTTTGAAGTCACACAATGGACAGTTAAAAAGTGTATGTCTTACTTGTGCTCTTTCACCTGCACCAGTTCTGCATGTGTCTTTGTGGACACGTGATAAATGAATTTTCAATGCATTAAATGATGGAAATGTACAAATACAAGAGTTGTGGAGACATGGCAAAGGGCTAACTCTTGAATAATGACTATGTTGTAAACGGTAGTGCCTAAATAAATGGGCCCGGGTGTCTGAGGTGACAGCACACAACTTGCACTTCCACTCCATTGAATCATTTGACCACTAAAATTCCTTATGCTTCAGACTCACTACTTATAAACTTAACATAGTTAATGTTCCTGCATGTGAAATGTGTGATTACCACAGAAAGGTCAGACTTGTTCAATATTTGGAGTAAGTTGGTCCTGTGGGCACAGATAAAACAATCAATATGAAACCAGTCAAATTATGCAATCAACCTCTTTACAAATTAATGATACAAAATTGTAAAAAAAAAAAAGTGTTAATGTAACTTACCAATAAAGTTGCTCTCTGGTGAGTCTGGTGACAATGTAGGACTACACATGCACACAAAAACAGACAGCAAGATATTTAATTTTTAAGAGACTTTTGATTGATTTACTTAAGGACAGAAAAAGCAAAAATAATTGGCAAAGACTGGGTTTTATAGATACTATTACAACTCACTTCGCAAAAAACTATCAAAATCTTCAGTGTCCATGCATTCACTGCTGACTGCTTAAAATAACTGATCTAGACCAGGGCTGACCCACCAACCAGTGAAGCACTTTATGACCAAGAGTGCAAATAACAACGTTATCAGATTTCAAAATACAGGTGGGGTCTTATCTGCTTTATGCTTTGATATTATGAAATCACACAGTGTATGTCTGCTTCCGCTCTTCCTACACTTTTAAATTAATTGTCTGACAAAACAGAAGCCATGTTGTTCGACTTCAGAGGGTGGCTAACTGGTTATTCACAAATATTAGCTCAAGATATAGTGTAAGGCCAGCTTTATATGCTAATGAATTAGGCTCCAAATAAAAGAAATGGTGCAAAATAGGTCACAGCATAAATTAACATTTGAGTCACCTTGATTTTGGGGGATGCTCACTGCACTTCTTCCACTTCAACCTATAATGAAAGAAGTTTGTAAAGGCTTAATGACAACTTGCAGAGTTCATTCGGTAACTATTATACACATAACCCTAACTTTGTGTGAGTAAAAGTTACAGCTAACGTTAGCCACTAGCTCATTTGGTTGCATGTAGGACTAGCATCACATTGAACTTACCAGAGCAGGGCGCTTAACACAAACAGCAGCAACACACTCAAAAACAGAAGGACTATCGCTTGCTAAAAAGAGTTATTGACTAACGTTAACATTATTGCCTTGCCACGACATTAACAGTACACAGGATATTATCTGTCACTAGCAGGCGGCAGGTGCTTTCGGCGCGTAAAAATTACGCTCGGCGCCATGAAGCTGCGCGCTTGCAACTTATATATTACAAATAGCCTCGTCTAACAGTCAAATATCACGTGTAATATGATATTCTTACAATGTTACAACAAGCAAAGTAGTTTTGAAGTGTTTTGGTTTACTTACAAGTTGTTTCATGCTCAACACCGCGTCGCTCGCGAGGGCAGCCATCTTGGATAGATTTTTCAGGTATTTTTATTTTTATTTTTTTTATTTATTTTTTTTTTTTAAACTTTATTTCAAAATGTAGATTACAAAGATTCATTCATTGCAATGTATATGCAAATAACATACAAAAAAAATATATATATATATACAAATTATAATATCAAAGTAAAAATGAGAATAATAAATTAAACAAAAGGAAATAAAGGTACAAAGAGGACAGACTTCCAAAAATCAGTAGTGTAGACAGCAGGAGTAGTTAGACAAATAAATTGGAGTAGACATCAGATATTAATATAGCTTTCTTATTGGATACCAACTTAAGAGACTCAAAGTACATCTCAAATTCAACCTGGAATAATTTGAAGCATGGTTTTGAACTAGAAAATGTAGCCTTATGAATATAAAACTTACCTAGTAAAATAAAGAGATTTACAATATTACATAACTTTCTATCTTTACTTTCAAAATAAGTAATAATATGTTTCCCTTCAAGTGTGATTGAATGTTTTGTTTTAGATACCATATAATCTTCAAAGCTTTTCCAAAATGCAGTACAAAATGAACAACCATAAAAAAGATGGTTAACGACTCTTGTTCTGTTTTATAAAAACTACAATAATCATCAACAGGCATGAATTTCGAGACAAACAGGTTCGTAGGGTATATATTATGCAATATTTTCAAATGTAATTCCCTAACTTTGTTTGTGATACCATATCTAAAGGGAACAAGCCACGCCCTACGCCAGTTAACATCAGTAAAATGAGAATTCCAGAAAAATTTCCCACGAGGTGGTATTTTCCTTAAATTTAGAAAGCATTTTCTAATGTGCTTA
Source organism: Sander lucioperca (assembly GCF_008315115.2). Lineage (NCBI taxonomy): Eukaryota > Metazoa > Chordata > Actinopteri > Perciformes > Percidae > Sander > Sander lucioperca. The sequence continues at coordinate 23,358,611 of NC_050184.1, read as the reverse complement.
TTAGTACAAGTGCTGCTCATAATATCCATACCGTTTATATAAAGAGTAAAATTAAATCCAGTAACTTCATTTTGTTTTTTATAACTTTTCATTAATTCTAATATGCCATTAGGTATAGATTTGAAAACTGAATTATATTCCTTGAACGTTATTGGGAATGCTTTCTCTCTGAGAAAAGATTCGTAATTAAGTAATTGACCATTACAATCAAAAAGATCTTTGACGAAGATAATATCTCTATGGATCCATTTTTGCAAATAGAGTGACTTGTTCCCCCTAGTGATGCATTCATTGTTCCATAAGATAGACTGTGTGGAGAAAAGTTGTGAGAAGGACACAGCCTCCAGGCCAAAAGAGCTTGTTGATAAAATTGGGATAGTTTTAACGGCAATCTTGTAATATTGTAGTTACATTTCAATACAAATGTAAGACCTCCTACACTATTAAAAATGTTATTGGGGATAAAATACCATAAAGACTCTGGTGCTCTCAAACATTCCTTCAGCCATTTCACCTTAAAGGTGTAATTCAAGTCCAAAAAGTCCAGAAGTTCAAATCCACCTTCAACCTTACAGCCAGAGAGCACCGCTTTTTTTAGATGATGGTGTCTGTTTTTCCATACAAAATTCGTAAATATGGAATTTATATCTTTACATGTTGAATCTTGGACATTGAGAGAGAGGGCAGGGGAGACAAATCTTGAAATCCTTTGCTTTAGTCAAAAGAATCCTTCCTAAAATAGAAATGTCTCTTTGAAGCCATAAATTCAGGATTGTTTTAGTTTTCTTCAGTTTAGACGAAAAATTAAGTTGTTGACGTTCCTTGTGGTCCTTGCAGATATGAATACCTAAATATTTTACACATTTCTTAACAGGTATATTAAACATTTTATCCTCTTCAGTCTGATACAGACATAAAATTTCACATTTAGATTTGTTAGATTTTTCAGGTAACGTAAGTTAGGGCCGCACGTCGTGAACGTCATATCACGTGATAGACAGTACCCTTAAAAATAGTGAGTGAACCAGCGGTGTTCACTCACAAATGCTGAGCCACACAAACATAAAAATACATATTTGTTCATAGACATTAATAGTTTAAAGGTGGATTAACTCAGCAAGAGATTTTAACTGTACTGACCTCAGTCTTTATAAGCTAGTAGTACTGTTCGGGCTTACAGTGTAGGGCACCAACTTTACCACGATATTTAAACTGTATTCACTACTTCTCATGTAGACGTCTTCCCTTTTCTCATGAACCAATCAGCTGGCCCTTCATCCAGCCCATAATAACCTACCTGTAATGTTTCTCTGTCTCCTCTTCTGTTTGGAAGCAGCTCCACATCATCTGTCCTCTGATATGAAAACAGCTGAGTTATGATCATATTGAGTGGAACATTAAACTAGCAGCCAGAGAGTCTGTTTATCAGACATTGCTGACAGAAAACGCTGCGGTTTAAAGTCAACTCGTTTTCATAACACACACAATGTTCTCCATTAAATATTCAGCTGACGGTCTGAAGTTACCTAGCAACAGTGGATGTTACCGTCAGCTCAGTCAGCGTTAGCCTGACATCAACAGGTGTAGACAGAAAATATGATTATGAGCTCATTTACTGAATCAACCAACTCAGGTCTCCTTTCTTTTCTTTCTTTTCATCCACAACATTAAAGTCTTCTGCTGCTGCTGCTGGCGTTGTGCTGCAGACCGAGATACCTGCTCACTGGAACTTTCTATCCTTCTGTCAACTATTTTAGAGTGCACGCCATGTTCCTGGTCCACACAGGCACGCTCTCTGCTGCTCCTCCGTGGTGGTCAAACAATAATAACAAACCACTTTGAAAGTAGTGAAAGACGGGATTTACATGTACATGTACAAAAGCTATTGAAATATGACCAAAACAATGATAACTTGCTTTATCTTGAGCACAAGTGACTCGAGAAATGTACCAAAGCGACTGAGAACAACTGTTAATGAGTTGAGCTGCTCTACAATCTGTCCCTATCTTCCCCTGGTTGGGAATCACTGCCCCGGTATAATGCAGAGAGGGAGAGAGCCCTCTGCTGGCAAGATCTGTGCTAACATCCTAGAGACACACCTGATAACAGAATACAGGTAAGAGACAGGAATACCACCATCACACATCCTAGAGACACACCTGATAACAGAATACAGGTAAGAGACAGGAATACCACCATCACACATCCTAGAGACACACCTGATAACAGAATACAGGTAAGAGACAGGAATACCACCATCACACATCCTAGAGACACACCTGATAACAGAATACAGGTAAGAGACTAAGTCATCATGTGTTTGACCCTTTATGTTTCTCTGAATTAAAGAATGTTTCTGTCTCTTCTTGTTCAATGCAAGAACTCAACTAATAGAAACAGAAAATGCTGAGTCATGCTGCTAACCACCAACTCATGTTTTAAATAGTTAAAGAAAAGATTGAAACTCTTTTTGTTAGTTCATCATTTTCACAACTTTATTAAATTTATAAGAACAAAACAATTTGTATTCAAATTCACTCTTAAAAAACTCTTTTATTTCTTACTAAAATATATTAAGTTTATGACCAAATGTGACAAATAAAAATCCTCAAATCTTGATATTGAAGAAGCTGGAAGCTGTAAATATTTAGTATTTTAGTTTAGAAGATGTTACAGACACATAACAAGTCTCATGACTAACTTTAGGTAAATGTTTAAAGTTTGCATCTCTAATAAGGTGACAGAACAACAATCATACATATAATTACTTTATAATATTACTCTCACATGAAGAAAGATAGTTATGCTGCTTTCCAGAAACAATTTTTAGCTCGTAAGTTACGACTTCAAGTCACGACTCACGACTTGGTAGCGTTCCAGACAAAGTCAGGAGCTGGCTAGCTAAACATTGTGCCGTTGGCAGCGTTCAGGTTAGGCTACCTAATATTAACGTTAGCTAGCAGCTACCTAACGCTGACGTTAGCTAGCGCTAGCTGATACTAGCGATTTCTAGTCAGTGACATATTTTGGGCTTCATTTAATAAACATAACCTGTAGTAGTACACAATCGTATGTGTATTGTTTTGATTACAATGTGCCGAATTACTTTAAGTTGCCTATTTATGTCTATTTATTTCTATTTCTCACTGTTAATCACTGGTGTCTGTACAGCATCAACAGGGGTCGCCATTGTTGTTCATGTGTGTGTGACGTCAAAAACTGCAACTGGGACAACCATCTGGTACGAGTTCACGGGTAGTAAGTTACGGGTTTGACTGTCGTTCCAGGGAACTTTCAGGGTAGAAGGTTGTGAAAACACGAGTTACGGGATGCCTGGAACGCAGCACTAGTCTGATGAAAACAGATTTTATATTATATTCAACACTAAAGATAATTTATATTTTAAACATATTAAATAATGTTAATGTTAAAACATCTCCACCACAACCTGAAAAACATCAACATCAAATATCAGAAATCAGTAAAACATGTCGGTTATATTTCCCCACAGATGATAAATCAGATAAATACTAAAGTCTTGTTTTATTCTACCAACAGTCTGAAGCCCAAATATATTAAGTTTATGATCAAATATAACAAAGAAAAGCATCAAATCTTCATGTTTGAGAAGCTGTGAATATATTTAGTGTTTCTGTCTGGAAGATGTTACAGTCACATCAAGTTTTAGGTAAATGTTTAAAGTTTGCATCTCTAATAACCAGAGCCACACAGAATCTTATTTTTAGATATATTTTCAGATATTAAACAAATTAAAATAAAACTCTGAATGTTAAAACATCTCCACCTCCAACCTGATGAACAATCGGTTCAATTCTGTTGCAGTTTGAGAAAAGATGAATTGATTATCAAAATAGTTGCGACTAATTGATCAAAAGGGTAATTTCAGTATTTTTCAACCTGGACCCTATTTAGTTAAAGAGTAAGATCCTTTTAGTTTAAAACAGCCCCGAAATCACCATCACCAAACTCACCAGACTCCATGTAAATAATCAGGACTTTTACCATCGTAAAACACACTTCATTCAAAGTGGACAGAAACTAAATCAAACTATCAAAAGCCGTCTTGGTTCATCTTTCCACTGTTCCAACAATCACCACTCTGGTTTGGTTGAAATAAATCCTTAATTCACCCATTTACATGTGGAGATATGCTGGCTCTATACACGCTAAAAGTCCTGATTATTTACATGGAGTCTGGTGGAAATATGCTGGCTCTATACACGCTAAAAGTCCTGATTATTTACATGGAGTCTGGTGGAAATATGCTGGCTCTATACACGCTAAAAGTCCTGATTATTTACATGGAGTCAGGTGGAAATATGCTGGCTCTATACACGCTAAAAACCTGATTATTTACATGGAGTCTGGTGGAAATATGCTGGCTCTATACACGCTAAAAGTCCTGATTATTTACATGGAGTCAGGTGGAAATATGCTGGCTCTATACACGCTAAAAACCTGATTATTTACATGGAGTCAGGTGGAAATATGCTGGCTCTATACACGCTAAAAACCTGATTATTTACATGGAGTCTGGTGGAAATATGCTGGCTCTATACACACTAAAAGTCCTGATTATTTACATGGAGTCTGGTGGAAATATGCTGGCTCTATACACACTAAAAGTCCTGATTATTTACATGGAGTCTGGTGGAAATATGCTGGCTCTATACACACTAAAAGTCCTGATTATTTACATGGAGTCTGGTGGAAATATGTTGGCTCTATACACACTAAAAGTCCTGATTATTTACATGGAGTCTGGTGGGTTTGGTGATGGTGATTTCGGGGCTGTTTCAGATTAAACTAAAAGGATCTTACTAATTAACTAAAAGGTCTATCTCTGTAGGGATCCATCCCATAATGTTGTCAGAGAATAATAATCTGAGTCTGTCAGCAACTGATTATTATTATAATATTATTATAAACTGGACCAAATTCAAAGACTTTAGTTCATATTAATCACTTAGACACCAACGCGTGGGAAAATAGGGTTCAGGTTGAAAAAGAAAATACAGAAATGTCTCTGAATCAGCTGATTGGTGCAGCTCTATTCTGCTCCGTCACATCTTTGAGGAAAGAAACAGACTTTTCTCTGATGAAAACAGACGCAGCAACTCAACATTACAGCTCATCCCTCTTCCTCCTCCTCTTGTTTGTCTTCTTGTCTTCCTTGTGGAAGACTTTTCCATCGGCCTGCTTCCTCCAGCTCAGTTTGATGTTGTCGTCCAGCCCCTGGTCCCTCAGCTTCTGTTTCAGCTGAGACACAAAACTCCTCCACATCATCACTCACAGAGAGACACATCACATTCTGCACTGGTAGTTAGATTGTACTCATCTGGAAGCTCTCTATATTTACTATATTTAGCGGTGGCAAGTGTCTTTCTTGCCGAGGGCCCGGGTCGGGCCAGTCCTAGACTGATGGCAGCATTAAGGTTGGGCCCTGTAGTTTCTGTGATTACAGAATCATGGACAGAATCGAGACATTGAGAACTTAAGAAAGCTAAACACAGATTCCATAGGGTCAGAATCCAAATCAGAAAGGATTTATTACCAGGTATGTAAGTAGCATTTACAAGGAATTTGCTTTGGTTTGGTGTATACTTGTAGGAGCCAAATATGTTGTTCCAAGTGTTCAGACTTTGGGTGTTGTTTCTTGTATATACATTGGGTGTCGCTGTGGTATTACCTGGTGAAAGGTTATAAAGGTATGCTCCAAATTGTTGCCGGCAGGTGTTTGGCCCGGAAAGGGCAAATGGTTTTTGACCGCTAACACTGTGACACACCGCTGTGATGCTGGAGCGCATTGGCGCCAAATTCTTTGTTCCAACTATGTCTAATTGTTTATGGGTTTAACGTTGAAAACATGAACGAATGGACGTTTTATGCTGCATGGTTAATCAAATAAACATATTGATATTCTGCAACGCAACCTCGTCAGACGATCATTGAACGCTACACAGCAAGTCAACATCAGCGCGTCAGCCAGGTCACTCCGGGTTAAATCACCTCAGTAGTTACGGTATCAGACCGAACAACTTAACATTAGTCAAAAACCTGCCATCGTAACATTGTTTGCGCGTCACGGGACGTTTGGGACAGAACGATCGGCGTGAGAGGAAGAGAAGGTCTGCTTAGCTGTTTTGGATTCCTGATCTGGATTTCTACTACGCTGGAGGAGTTTGCCGTCAGCTGTTGGAGAACAGAAGACGCATTGTGGCCGGCCGCCTGTTGGGCATCGTATCACCGGATCATCGAACGGCGCCCTACGGAGGTACAAGTAAGCTACACTTGAATGGCCATGTAAATGTGTGCACACATAAAGCATAAACCCAATGCATTGGTCGCTAAAGAGCGCAGACAATAAGACTTTCCACTGACTGTTTGCTACTGCGAACCTTTGACTCACGTGACTTTCATCATGGATAGTAATGCAGCGTCGGACATAACTACTGGTGTGCGTAAAAGTAAATTTACCGCTGGTAAATCCAGTAGTGTGACTGGTGGGCATGAAGTACAAACTGAAAAACGGGTGGTTAAGCTGACTGAAAAGGCATTTGCTGGTGAATTGGATAGGTTACAAAATGGTAGAAAGGCGAAGCTAAATAAGGCAAGTGTGTTAAGAAAATCACTGCAAGGGTTGGGTTTAAAGAGTGACACAACACAGGTAAAGAATGCTCTTGGAAAATTGATTGATGTATGTGATGAATCAAAATACATGCATGAATCGCTGTTGCGTCTACTGCCACATTATGAATGTGAAAAACATGAAACATGGTTTAAAGCAAAAATGCTGTTTAATGATGAATGTATTGCTGATACAAAAATGTGGATTTCAAGCAATGAAGGTCATGCAAATGCTGGTGATGATGATATAAATCCTAATGACAGCATTTCACATGTTGGTAGCAAAGGCTCAAAAAGGAGTGTTAATAGTGGTAAATCAAGTACAACATCCTCTGTAAGGATAAAGGCTGAGGCAAATAGAGCTGCACTGGTAGCTCGTGCTGCAGCGTTAAAGGAACAGCATGCTTTGGAGGAGCAGGAGCAACAGCTAAGGAGGAAAAGAGAGCAGCTTGGTTTGGAGGTTGAACTAGCTGCATCTACTGCTATGCTGGCAGTATTACAGGCCTCTGATGTAAAAGGTTCTTCCCAAGTACCCTCAAATGGCATGAATTCATATCTGGAAAGGGAAATGAGGAAAATGGAAACTGTCAATGTATTAAACCCTATGGCAAAGGAGTACAAGCCTGTTTCAAGGAAACCTAAACAACAAAATTACTTGACAAGAGGGTCATCGCCACCTGATAAGCATATATCAATGGATGTGCGATGGAAGGAAACTGAGCAATGGGTTAAATCTGCTTCTAAACATCAGTGCAGTAGTGAACAGCAGCAAGAAAGCAATATGTTAGGAACATTGCATCCTTCTCAGTGCCAACCAACAACTGTGCAAATGAGGAATGATGAAGGAATGCAATCCAAATACACTCATCAAATCAGTCAAAATCCACCAGGAGATATACTTTGCATCATGCACAGGCAAAACGAAATATCAGCTGCTTTGGTGCAGCAGCAGCGTTCGTTGTCGCTGCCACCACGAGATATTTCCATCTTTGAAGGGGACCCTCTCCAATACAGAGCATTTATCAAAGCTTTTGAGCAAGGAGTGGAGGAAAAGGCAGGAAAGGCAGATTGTTTGTACTATTTGGAACAATTTACCAGAGGACAGCCACAAGAGTTGGTGCGTAGCTGCCAACATATGGACCCTGAGCGTGGCTACACAGTGGCAAAGGGTCTTCTACAGGAGCACTTTGGCAATCAGTACAAAATTGCAACTGCATATATGGAAAGGGCATTGACCTGGCAAACAATAAAATCGGAGGATGTAAAAGCACTCCAAGCCTACTCGTTATTCTTGCGTGGCTGTGGCAATATGATGGAGGAGCTCCAGTATATACAGGAATTGGACATGCCTGTTAACATGAGAGCCATCATTTCAAAGTTACCATTCAAAATGAGGGAGCAATGGAGGACCATAGCTTATGGCATAATGGAAACCACTAACCAGAGAGCTCACTTCAATGATCTGGTCAGATTTATTGAGCGTCGTGTTAACATTCTTTCTGACCCGCTGTTTGGTGACATAAGGGATCCATCGCCTGGTATTGCTGACATGACGACTTTCACCAGGTTTAAATCTCAGCCCAGGAACAGAGCATATGGAAATATTGTCGCCACCACAGTAACATCTATGGACTTACCCGAGGAAGTTAAGGAGCCAACATCGTATCAAGGAAAAGAAAAGAAAGCTGGATGTCTTTTGTTGTGCTGGTATGCACTCATTAGAAGAATGCAAACAGTTCAATGGAAAGCAGCACAAGGAAAAGATTCACTTTCTGAGGGAAAAGGGAGTTTGCTTTGCATGTTTAGGTAATGGTCACATGAGCAGGGATTGTGACAGGCGCTTGACATGCAAGGTTTGTGGTCAAACTCATCCCACTGTGCTACACATCAAAAGGCAAAGTACCGCTATGGAATTGTTAAAGGAACCAAGTGATAACCAATTAACTTCATACGAAACATGTGGACATACAGGGGCCGGTAAGGATCAGTGTGTTCTGTCCATTCTCCCTGTACAGGTGAAGTCCACAAAAGGAAATTGCGTAATTAAAACCTATGCTTTTTTGGATCCTGGAAGTTCAGCCACATTCTGCTCGGAACATCTAATGCAGAAGCTGAATATTACAGGCAAAAGAACCAACTTCCTGTTGCGCACAATGGGGAAAGAAAATGTCGTTTCAGCCTATTCCTTGACTGGTTTGGAGGTATCTGGCTTGGATAGCAATGCCTTCTATATGCTTCCAGAGGTTCTCACGCAAAGGAAAATGCCGGTTACAGCTGACAACATGGTGACGCCTGAAGACCTGGCCAAATGGCCGTACTTGTCAAAAGTACACATCACAAGCTTAAAAGCAAATGTCGACCTGTTAATCGGAACCAACGCTCCCAAGGTGTTGGAACCTTGGGAAGTCATCAACAGCTGCGGGAATGGTCCGTACGCTATTAGAACTGTCCTGGGATGGGTAGTTAGTGGGCCGGTGAATGGAAACATTGGTGCTTTGGAGGCGGAGCTTCCGTCAGCTATGGTGAACAGGATATCTGTGTGCAAACTGGAAGAAATGCTAAACAATCAGTACAACCATGATTTCAATGAAAGGAATACGGAGGAGAAGGAAATGTCCAGAGAGGACCATAGGTTTCTTGAAATTATGGATCACGCAGCAGTACTTCAAGATGGAAAGTATTGTTTGAAATTGCCATTCAGGAACAAGGAAGTCTGTCTGCCCAACAACTTTGTAGTGGCTAAACAAAGGATTGAGGGATTGAGGAAACGGCTCCTTAAAAACAAATGCTTGCACCAGGAGTATGCAGAGTACATGAATAAGCTCATTGCTAAGACCTATGCGGAGCAAGTACCGAAGCAGGAGCTGCGTCGTGGGAATGGGAGGGTGTGGTACATCCCTCACCATGGTGTCCACCATCCAAAGAAAGGATCCCTTCGTGTGGTGTTTGACTGTGGAGCCACTTGTCAAGGAGTCTCGTTAAACAGTGAGCTCTTGCAGGGTCCTAATCTTACCAGCTCACTGCTAGGAGTTCTTACTCGCTTCAGGGGGGAACCTGTGGCATTCATGGGTGACATTCAAGCCATGTTCCACCAGGTGAAGGTTGCCGAGGGAGACAAAGACTTTCTTCGTTTTCTATGGTGGCCGGATGGTGATGTCAATAAGGAGCTTATGGAGTATAGAATGACGGTACACCTGTTTGGCGCTGTTTCATCTCCTAGCTGTGCAAGCTATGCACTGAGGAAAACTGCTGATGATAACCAGGCTGAGTTTTCGGACGAAGTGTTTCAATGTGTTAAGCGGAATTTTTATGTGGATGATTGCTTGAAGAGCTCAGCCACTGAGGAAGAAGCAATTAAGATGATAAGAGATTTAATTGCGCTGTGTCGAAAGGGAGGCTTCATTTTGGAAAAATGGATCAGCAACAGTCGCTTCGTTTTGCAAGCCATCGCAAAGGATCAAAGGGCTAAAGACTTAAAGGAGTTGGATCTGGATCGGGACAAGCTTCCAGTAGAAAGAGCTTTGGGTTTACAGTGGTGTGTGGAGACTGACTCTTTCAGGTTTAAGATGGAGATAAAACAACAGACTCTCACGAGACGTGGTATGTTGTCAGTGAATAGCTCAGTGTACGATCCTCTGGGTTTCCTGGCACCTGTCACTGTGGTTGCCAAAACAATGCAGCAAGAGCTATGTCGGAGACGTTGTGGATGGGATGATGCTTTACCACAGGACCTATTACACCAATGGGAAAGGTGGTTGAAAGATTTGGATCTGCTGGCTGCATTCAATGTGGGCAGATGCATTAAGCCAGTGGACTTTGGCGAGGTCAGACATGCCCAACTACATCACTTTGCCGATGCTAGTGAATGTGGCTACGGAACTGTAACATACATGCGGATGTTAAATCAGGAAAACAACATTCAGGTGACGTTTCTGCTCGGTAAAGCTAGGGTGACACCATTGAAAACCCTAACTATTCCCCGACTGGAGTTGACAGCGGCTGTCCTTGCGGTCAGAGTGGACTCATTGTTAAAGGCAGAGTTGAATTACCAACTGGAAGATTCAGTATTCTGGACTGATAGCACTTCAGTGTTGAAGTATCTTAACAACGAGAATAGACGCTTTCACACATTCGTGGCCAACAGAATCTCAACCATCAGAGAAACATCTGAACCTTCGCAGTGGAGACATGTTGGTTCCAAATATAATCCAGCTGATGATGCGTCGAGAGGTATGAAGATCTCTGACTTCCTGAAGAGGAGCAGGTGGCTGGAAGGGCCTTCATTTCTTTGGAAGCAGGAGGAGGATTGGCCTAAAACTGTGTTGGAATTGTCATTGGATTCAAATGATCCAGAGGTGAAGAAGGAAATAACAGCAAATGCTATCAGTATGTGTGACGTGGCTAACCCTACTGATCAACTCATTGCCTACTTTTCGGACTGGAGGAGACTTAAGACAGCAGTGGCATGGTTCCTCAGGTTAAAGGCCATGTTGCTGATGCAGAGCCGCCTGAGAAAGCAGTCGGAGGTTGCTGCGGCCAACCATTCAGAGGCAACCAGTCAGGACGGACGGATGCTTGCGGCAAGACAACGAATCACAGTGACATCTAGGTGTGGAACCTTGATGCTAGATGATTTATTAGGAGCAGAGGTTGCCATCATTCGCTTTTGTCAGCAACAGAGATTCAGTAAGGAGATTTCTGTTCTGCTATCTGGGAAAACAACAGTAAGTCGGCACAGTTCCATATATAGACTGGATCCAATGGTGGAGAATGGGCTCTTGAGAGTTGGAGGAAGGCTGAACAGAGGAGCCATGCCTGAGGAAGTCAAACATCCTCTCATTCTCGCCAAGGATCAGCATGTATCTATGCTTATTCTCAAGCATGTACATCAGAATCTGGGCCATGGTGGACGGACTCATACACTGTCTACAGTGAGGAAGAGATTTTGGATCACCAAGGCCAATTCAGCTGTTAGAAAGGTCATTGCTGAATGTGTCCTTTGTAGCCGGTATAATGGAAGAGCAGTCGAACAGAAAATGGCAGACCTCCCAAAGGTGAGAATTCTTCCTGATGAACCGCCATTCACGAACACGGGAGTAGACTACTTTGGACCAGTCGAAGTAAAGAAGGGAAGATCAACCTGTAAGCGATACGGAGTTATATTTACCTGTATGGCAAGCAGGGCCATCCATCTGGAGGTAGCAGTATCCCTGGAAACGGACACATGTATTAATGCTTTGCGACGGTTTATCAGCCGAAGAGGACAGGTGACACATCTGAGGTCAGACAATGGTACCAATTTCATTGGGGCGGAAAAGGAACTCAGGAAGGCTGTTGCTACTTTGAACCATGATAGGATTCAAGGAGTTCTGTCGCAGGTTGGAATTCGTTGGAGTTTTAATCCACCAGCTGGTTCACACCATGGTGGTGTGTGGGAACGGATGATCCGCCTGGTGAGAAGGGTTCTTAACTCTGTCTTACGCCAACAGACCTTAGATGACGATGGACTTCATACAGTGTTCTGTGAAGCTGAGGCCATTTTAAATGATCGGCCAATTACTAAGCTCTCGGATGATCCTAATGACCTTGAACCTCTCACTCCTAACCATCTTCTGCTTCTGAGGGGAAAACCAGCTTTGCCACCTGGAGTGTTCGAGCCTCATGATCAATATGTGAGAAGACGATGGAGACAAGTGCAATACATCTCAGATCTTTTTTGGAAGAGATGGGTACGGGAGTACTTGCCTTTGCTTCAAGAAAGGCAAAAATGGAACCAGAAGAAAAGGAGTTTGATTGCTGGAGATATTGTTGTAATAATGGATTCTTCCGCTCCCCGTGGTTCTTGGCCACTTGGCAAGGTTCTGGAGGTTTTTCCAGACAAACAGGGGCTTGTGCGGTCTGTAAGATTGCAGACTAAAGCCAACATCTTGGAAAGGCCAGTGACAAAGCTCTGTTTGTTGCATGGAGTGTAAATTTGTTTCTGTGCTGGGCTTGACCATAATTCTGTGATTTACAACATTTTGACTCTTTTGTTTTATTTGAATTGTCATGTCCACTGGACATTGCCAATTAGGGGCCGGTGTGTAGGAGCCAAATATGTTGTTCCAAGTGTTCAGACTTTGGGTGTTGTTTCTTGTATATACATTGGGTGTCGCTGTGGTATTACCTGGTGAAAGGTTATAAAGGTATGCTCCAAATTGTTGCCGGCAGGTGTTTGGCCCGGAAAGGGCAAATGGTTTTTGACCGCTAACACTGTGACACACCGCTGTGATGCTGGAGCGCATTGGCGCCAAATTCTTTGTTCCAACTATGTCTAATTGTTTATGGGTTTAACGTTGAAAACATGAACGAATGGACGTTTTATACTGCATGGTTAATCAAATAAACATATTGATATTCTGCAACGCAACCTCGTCAGACGATCATTGAACGCTACACAGCAAGTCAACATCAGCGCGTCAGCCAGGTCACTCCGGGTTAAATCACCTCAGTAGTTACGGTATCAGACCGAACAACTTAACAATACTAGTCTCGCTTTGCCAGACCCTCCTCCACAGCTCTG